>NC_090025.1:94151505-94274005 GCF_037176765.1 Anolis sagrei
CCATCCAGCCATAGATTAGATAGGCAGAAATGATTCACACACACAGAGATATAGTATAGATTTGAAAGGGACCCCTAAAGAAGGGCAATTATATGTTGCATCTTCCAGAGTAGGCAAATCAGACAATCTCCACATTGACACTGACAAAGAAACAGCAAGAAATACTATTTACCCACAAGGGTTGAAAATTTCGGGGGGGGGGGGGGTGATGGTTGAAAATTTCAGGGGGGGGGCGGTTAGGGTCACGCTGAAGCAAAGAACACAGCAGGGGGCAGAGCAGCCTTCGGTAGCCTGCAGCTCTGACCCTGTCAGCCACCTCCACCATTAATGAGAGCATTCAACACCCCCCCCCCCCCAACTTGGTTGCTTCACTACATCGGCTATTGCTGCAAGTAATTACAGTGTGAATAAATTGTCAATATTTGCTTGAGATAGTGCTTGCAGTTCTGGAGGGACTCCTAATTTTTTGCGTCTCATAGACTTAGCATGTGGATTTGGTTAACCAGTTAAAATTCATGAGTAAACCAGGTTTTTTTTTAACCTGAAAAATTTGGGGGGGGGGGTTGAACCCCTAACCCCCCCTCCCCCGGCTACAGGCCTGCACACACACACAAAACACACATACACAGGCTGGGCCACAGCAACGCATGGCAGGGGACGGCTAATACAAATATAAAAGTGTGAAGGAAGTGGAGTGGCACATGCCGAGAACACAGAAATATTTTTTTTCAATAAAATCTTTCTTTCTTTCTTTCTTTCTTTCTTTCTTTCTTTCTTTCTTTCTGGAGAGGGTGAGAATGAATCAACATTTATGAGCACAGGACTCCTAGTGCAGAGCTATGGGTTCCATAACAATCATGTTAGTGGATACCTACATTATGCTAAAAGTGTGTTGAAACTGGATTGATTCTATTTTGTTTGACAGAAATCTGACAAGTGAACTAACAAGTTTGGTAGATTTAAATTTGTATCTTATTGCCATTTCTTGCCATTCATAATTTCCTTCACACATCTCTGCCCCCCTGGAACAATATAATTAAAAAGTTAAGAAAGAAATCAAAACTTAACTGAGTTTTAAAAACAGAAATATAATTCTGTTTAATTTATAATTCCCAACTTACATTGAGATTTTAAACACCGATGCCTTGGGGTTGATAAGCGTCATTTAAATTAAAGTTATTCACTTTTGGGAAATCGCTCGCATGAAAGGCAGCAAGCATTGCAAACTAATTTATACTAGCAATCAAATTCTAATTAGAAAGAAAATTAAAAGCCTCCCCCCCCCCCCACAGCCTCACTTCACCTTTGGGCCTCTTAGAATTGCCAAAAGGTGATTCTTAAAGAGTTCCTTTGATGCATAGACTTCTAAAATGGACGGAGCACAGGCTTACGGATGAGGTGGAGAGGGGCAAACTTCAACAACTTGAAAATTAGGTTCCACTGTGAAAAATCAAATATGGCCTTGATAAAGTGTCTGACCTTGCTAAAGTGCCTGGCCACATCATGAGAAGAAAGGAAAGCTTAGAGAAGACAATTATGCTGTGGAAAATGGAAGGAAAAGGGAAGAGGGGCAGACCAAGGGAAAGATGGATAGATGGCATCCTTGAAGTGACTGGATTGCCCTTGAAGGAGCTGGGGGTGGTGACGGCTGACAGGACTGAAGACCGACAGGTTGCAGGTTCGAATCCGGGGAGAGGCGGATGAGCTCCCTCTATCAGCTCCAGCTCCTCATGCGAGGACATGAGAGAAGCCTCCCACAAGGATGATAAAAAACATCAAATCATCCGGGCGTCCCCTGGGCAACGTCCTTGCAGACGGCCAATTCTCTCACACCAGACGTGACTTGCAGTTTCTCAAGTCGCTCCTGACACGACCAAAATACATGCCTTGTATTTTAAAAGCAGCAATATCTGGACTAAGGCAACTCGGAAAGAGAGGAATAAGGCTGCAGTCTGCTAAGAAATTTGTCACAGCAGAGCACCTGATGAACCAGCCTGGACACAGCATATTATTTGAGAACACAGAAATACTGGACCACACCAACAACCACCACGTCAGACTACACAGAGAAGCCATTGAAATCCACAAGCATGTGGACAATTTCAACAGAAAGGAAGAGACCATGAAAATGAACAAAATCTGGCTACCAGTATTAAAAAACTCTAAAATTATAACAGCAAAACAGCAGAGAGGAAACAACCAGGCACATCTTAACACCTCTCAACAAAAGATTTTCCCAGGCTCAGCCAGGCCTTCAAATGCTAATGAAGGTGGTCAGTTGAAACATTCACACCTAGCTCCAGCAGAGAAGAGCTCTTTGCCCCACCCCAGCCATTCCACAGATATATAAACCCATTGTCCTAATTCCAACAGACCTCACTACCTCTGAGGATGCTTGCCATAGATGCAGGCGAAACGTCAGGAGAAATGCCTCTAGAACATGGCCCTATAGCCCGAAAAAACCCACAAGAACCTAGTGATTCCAGCCATGAAAGCCTTCGACAATAAAATTGTCTTTGTTTTTACAAATTTCAATTTCTCATTTCCTATTGTAAGGATCGTTAGACTTCACATTCAACACAACTGCCACATTTTATGTCTGTTTCTCTCAAAATAAGTCACCAACCAGAGGAGCCTTCCATGTAGATTTGGGTAATCCATATCAAGGAGGCAGGCCAGGCAAGCCCTATTTGTTTGGAATCTTGGGTGGAATCCTTAATCGGGAAAAATCTTGGTACCACCAGATTTAGTATGATGTATTGGTTAGAATGGGACTCAGACTGGGGATTTCAAGCTCAATTCATGTTGGGTTGTTGTAGGTTTTTCCGGGCTATATGGCCATGTTCTAGAGGCATTTTCTCCTGATGTTTTGCCTGCATCTATGGCAAGCATCCTCAGAGGTAGTGAGGTCTGTTGGAACTAGGAAAATGGGTTGTTATATCTGTGGAATGACCAGGGTGGGACAAAGGACGTTTGTCTGCTTGAACTAGGTGTGAATGTTTCAACTGACCACCTTGATTAGCATTTAAGAGCTTGGAAGTGCCTGGGGGGAATCTTTTGTTGAGAGTGATTTGATGTGCCTGATTGTTTACTCTCTGTTGTTTTGCTGTTGTAATTTTTGAGGTTTTTTTTTAATACTGGTAGCCAGATTTTGTTCATTTTCATGGTTTCTTCCTTTCTGTTGAAATTGTCCACATGCTTGTGGATTTCAATGGCTTCTCTGTGTAGTCTGACATGGTGGTTGTGAGAGTGGTCCAGCATTTCTGTGTTCTCAAATAATATGCTGTGTCCAGGTTAGTTCATCAGGTGCTCTGCTATGGCTGACTTCTCTGGTTGTTTTGAGGATGAGAACTGTGTTAGCTGCCTTGAACTCCTCTGAATGTTGTAAATACATACATTTAATTAATAAATAGAAAAACTATGATATTGGATACAGGCACAAAGGGAGAACTAAATGATGTGTGCAGGGCCCTTAACTCGATTGTAAGATCCACACATTGAGTCACAAAACAAATTACATGCCTCTATGCAACACTCTACCAAGACATTAAATCTTTATAAAATAGTACATTTTTCTCACCTTCAAAAAATGGCTAACAATAATGATTTTGGGTTGTTGTAGGTTTTTCCAGGCTATATGGCCATGTTCTGGAGGCAATTTTTCTCCTGACGTTTCGCCTGCATCTATGGCAAGCATCCTCAGAGGTAATGAGGGTTTTTTTTTGTCGTGTCAGGAGCGACTTGAGAAACTGCAAGTCACTTCTGGTGTGAGAGAATTGGCCGTCTGCAAGGATGTTGCCCAGGGGACACCCAGATGATTTGATGTTTTTATCATCCTTGTGGGAGGCTTCTCTCATGTCCCCTCATGAGGAGCTGGAGCTGATAGAGGGAGCTCATCTGCCTCTCCCCGGATTCGAACCTGCGACCTGTCGGTCTTCAGTCCTGCTGGCACAGGGGTTTAACCCATTGCCGGGGGCTCCAGGCAAGGTGTCCGGATGCCATCATGAGAACTACAAGAATGGCACCAGACACCCAGAAGCCCCCAAAATAAGCCATTAAAATTTAAAACAACTTACCTGGCCACCATTAAGGTACTTCTGGAGTCCTCTTGACACACAGAGGACTCCAGGAGTACCTTAATGGCGTTTTGGTAAGTTGTTTTAAATTTAAGACTTATTTTGGGGTTTTGGGAAAGCAGGTGGGTGCCCCCTTGGCTTTCCGGGCTTCTAGAGCCCAGAAAACTGAAATGGCTGTGTGGATTGGGTCAAGGGATCACTTGGCACAGACCTTGGGGCCCAATCCGAACAGGGCCCACACCTGGTAAGGCTCAGATCTTACCTAAGATGTGGGTCTTACCAGGTATCTAATTAATTTGGAACAAAGCAGGAAAACCCTGTTCCAAATTAATTTGCTTTTTCCAGAGGCATCATTTGGACTCCTCTGATAAAAATGCAACATGTTTCGCATTTTTGAACCTGTCTGGAAGGGCTCGGAGTTAGGACACAAAGCCCAAGAGAAAGTAAGTCAGAAGAAATAAAGTCTGACTGGACTGCTCCTTTAGGCGGAAAATGCAACAGGTGCATTTGAAAGATTGTGAATGTAAATATTTAGCAAGCCTGAAGGTGGCACCAAAGAATACAGAGTATGGCACATATGCTCTCTAATAAAAATTAAAGCAAAACACGAGTTGTTGTGGAAACTGCAAAGGGACTTGGTGAATTATTTAAGCTTTACCTTTGCCCACTCCTTTCTTTAAAGGATATGAAAACAGAAAGGTTTTACGGTAACAACTCTTTTAATGGGTTGTTGTAGGTTTTTCCAGCCTATATGGCTATGTTTTGGAGGCATTTTCTCCTCACGTTTTGCCTGCATCTATGGCAAGCATCCTCAGAGGTAGTGAGGTCTGTTGGAAGTAGGAAAATGGGTTTATATATCTGTGGAATGACCAGGGTGGGACAAAAGACTTTTGTCTGTTGGAGCTAGGTGTGAATGTTTCAACTGACCACCTTGATTAGCATTTAATGACTTGGAAGTGCCTGGGGGAAATCTTTTGTTGAAAGTGATTTGATGTGCCTGATTGTTTACTCTCTGTTGTTTTGCTGTTGTAAGGTTTGGAAGCCAATACTATATGAATACATGCACATGCCTTACCCTTTGGCAGCCAATACCACATGCATGTTCTCACCTGGGGATCTGGATTTTTTTCACACAAGACTGGTACAGTACAATTACAGCTGTATAATAGTTTCTATGCCATTCCTTATCACACTGTGTCATGACTTTCCCTTTCCTAGTGTGCATTCCAACCATTATTGTGACACACCTTTTCATAAATGAAAAAACAAACAAACATCAAAAGTTCCCTATAAAAAAACTCTCAAATTACAACAGCAAAACAACAGAGAGGAAACAATCAAGGACATCTAACCACCTCTCAACAAAAGATTGCCCCAGGCACCAACAAGCCACACCACACAACTGCCAGGACATCAAATGCTAATCAAGGTGGTCAGTTGAAACATTCACACCTAGCTCCAACAGACAAGAGTTCTTTGTCCCACCCTGGGCCTTCCACAGATATATAAACCAATTTTCCTAGTTCCAACAGACCTCACTACCTCTGAGGATGCTTGCCATAGATGCAGGCGAAATGTCAGGAGAGAATGCCACTAGAACATGGCCATATAGCCTGAAAAAACCTACAACAACCCAGTGATTCCGGGCATGAAAGCCTTCAACAATACAATATCATTATTATCTTTATTTATACCCCACTTTTTCTCTCCACAAGGAGATGAAAATGTTTTTTTTAAAGGCACAACATTGAATGTCTCTGATATTAACCAACAGAAAAAACCAATATCAACCAATTCCTCATTTTCACAGAATCCTACAGTTGTAGGGGACCCCTTAAGGCCATCTACTCCCTTCTTCCAGGCAGAAGGGCACCATTAAAACTCTATGGCCATGGCATGTAGCCTCTACATAAAGAATGAATGGTTAACATGCCTCTAAATTTATTAATTGGATCAAGCCAAAAGTTTCATTTCAGAAACATGATGGTACTATTCGATCTCTTATAATTTATGATTACTACAAACAGGAACATGATCTAGTCTTGACAGACCAAAATCTATCCATGCTTTTGAGCCAGCTGCAAAATGAAGGGTAGGATAAAATCTGACTAGGTGGAATGAGCTGTCCTATCAGTGTGGCAATGGGGTGTGCTATGTGGTCATTAGGAGAGATCACCCAACGACAATAGAGCCTGGAGTAGAGATACTACTTTAGCCTTCTGTAAGAGATTGCAGCTAAACATCAAAAAAACCAAGATTATGGCAACAAGAATGATTGACAACTGGGAAATAGAGGGAGAAAACGTGGAGGCTGTGACAGACTTTGTATTTCTAGGCGCAAAGATTTCTGCAGATGCAGACTGTGGCCAGGAAATCAGAAGACGCTTACTTCTTGGGAGGAGAGCAATGTCCAGTCTCGATAAAATAGTGAAGAGTAGAGACATCACACTGGCAACAAAGATCTGCATAGTAAAAGTAATGGTATTCCCTGTAGTAACCTACGGATGTGAGAGCTGGACTTTAGGGAAGGCTGAGCGAAGGAAGATCGATGCTTTTGAGCTGTGGTGTTGGAGGAAAGTTCTGAGAGTGCCTTGGACTGCGAGAAGATCCAACCAGTCCATCCTCCAGGAAATAAAGCCCGACTACTCACTGGAGGGAAGGATGCTAGAGACAAAGTTGAAGTACTTTGGCCACATCATGAGGAGACAGCAAAGCCTAGAGAAGACAATTATGCTGGGGAATGTGGAAGGCAAAAGGAAGAGGGGCCGACCAAGGGCAAGATGGATGGATGGCATCCTTGAAGTGACTGGACTGACCTTGAAGGAGCTGGGGGTGGTGACGGCCGACAGGGAGCTCTGGCGTGGGCTGGTCCATGAGGTCACGAAGAGTCGGAGACGACTGAACGAATGAACAACAAGAGATTGATTATCTTCCTAAGTGGTCCCCTCAGAAAAAAATTCTCTGAGAAGCCAACACATTCGTTCCAGAAACATGATAGTACTACTTGATATTTTATGATTTACTAGCCATCCCCTGCCATGCATTGCTGTGGCCCAGTCTGGTGATCTGGAAAATAATGAGGAGGTGTTGATTTCTAATATATGTAACTGGATGGAGCCCATTGTACAACACATATGTATTTCAGGTTGGGCTCCATCCAGAAAGAGGAGAGCAAGTGGCATATGCCGTGGTGGCAGCAACACAGGAGCCTTTCCATGTTGCCTTATTAGTGTGTGTGTGTGTGTGTGGGAGGGGGGGGGGGGCGATCGGTAATGCTTCTCCCAATAGGATGGGGGGTCTCGCAATGAGGGACTTGGAACATGGAACAACAGGTTGTCCACGCCCCCCTCTCCCGCTGGGAGCCTATGGATTTGCCACAATGTTTAGTGAGTCCATAGGCCTTTGTGATGAGGTCCTGAGTCAACATTCAACACCTATATCCACTTGGTGGACCGATCTCATAACAGATCTTCTCATAAGCTTGACACCTGCTTACTCCTGTTCTACAGCACTTCAATTCTCTGCCCTCTTTCATATTTGCAAATCCTTCAGCCCTTAAGGAGAGAGGTCAAGGACCATTACAAAACATTATTTTCCTTCCCAATACTTTGCTCCACTGAATCATTTCAGGAACAATCAGGCAACCTCAGGGGAAGAAAGACAGAAAAGTACTGTTGATGTATTATTTCCTTGCTTAAAAGCAGAAGAACATGCCCAAGGAGAAATTGAAGGTGAAAATAAGCTGCAATGGATTTTTTTTTAAATAGTGCTGTTCACATGAGCCTAAAATTCATTAAATTTCTTGATCTCATTTTTTCCCTTCTGAACCCAGTGACATTTTTTCACCCCAGTGTGAGAAACCCTTTCTGTCTTTGGCATTTGATCAACTTTGCGCTTGCAACAACATTGGAGAGTGAAACAAAAAGATGACAGGATGATATAATTACAACATAATTACAGTAATAGAGATAGGGAAGTCACACAAGTTCAGTAATTTAGTTTATATTCTTGGGTCGCTTGAATCATTCTGAAATCATTGAAATGAAAACTAAGATGTATTAATGGGATGCACAGAGAGTTCAGGAAACACCCGAGGCAGTGTAAAAATCTATGAGTTGAGCCTCATTCACTGAACTCTAACTGTCTTTGTTCCATTGTGACTATGGGCCATATCTGCATGGGGCAAGTTACTCTGTGATATTTCTGTCCCAGTTTGTTGTTCATTCGTTCAGTTGTCTCCGACTCTTCATGACCTCATGGACCAGCCCACACCAGAGCTCCCTGTCGGCCGTCACCACCCCCAGCTCCTTCAAGGTCAGTCCAGTCACTTCAAGGATGCCATCCATCCATCTTGCCCTTGGTCGGCCCCTCTTCCTTTTGCCTTCCACTTTCCCCAGCATAATTGTCTTCTCCAGGCTTTGCTGTCTCCTCATGATGTGGCCAAAGTACTTCAACTTTGTCTCTAGTATCCTTCCCTCCAATGAGCAGTTGGGCTTTATTTCTTGGAGGATGGACTGGCTGGATCTTCTCGCAGTCCAAGGCACTGTCCCAGAGTTGCCTCAAATGCAGGACGTACATCCTAAATCTGGGGCCAGTCCCCACAGTCCAATGCATCCCTGTGATTGTGTTTATTGTAATTTTATATCATTATACATTCATATGGTTTATGTAATTATGATGTTGCTTATTGTTTGCGTTTTCTGTTTTATTCTTCTGTAATTTGTTGTTTGGGCTTGGCCTCATTATTATTATTATTATTAAACTTTATTTGTACCCCGCTAGCATCTCCCGAAGGACTCGATGCGGCTTACAAAGGCCACGGCCTCAACACAACAACATAACAACAACAATACAATTCAAAGCAAATTAAAAACATAAAGCAGTAACAAACATTACCCCATTACGCAGTAAAAACCAGGGCCGGGCCAGTGATGGGTACAGATTAAGAAGTGCTGGGTGTGACAGGTGGTATGTTGGATTTCTGGGCAAGTGCAGTGTGCAGAGAGTCTCTCATAAAGTGCTTCTGGGACATAGTGCTGGGGTTTTCCTGTTCCGGAAAGGCACATCGGAACAGCCAGGTCTTCAAACTCTTCCTAAAGACTGCCAACGTGGGTGCTAGCCTAATGTCTTTGGGGAGGGTGTTCCAAAGTCGGGGGGCAACCACAGAGAAAGCCCTGTCCCTCATCCCCACCAAATGCATCTGCGACGCAAGCGGGATCGCGAGCAGGGCCTCTCCGGATGAACGAATTTAGATCCAGTCAAAGTTAAACAGGTAAAAGTTAATAAAAGTTGCCCATATTTTAAACCCAAATATTTGTTTGTGGTCTCGTTATTTCGGGGGTTGGCAGGCAACAAACTTTCCCAAGCCTGTGCAGCTGGTTTGGGAGAGCAGTTTGCCTCCTCCCACAAAGGGAGAGAAATATAGTTGTCTCCCCCTTTAAGTGGAACTACTTAAATGGGGCGGAGCCAGGCTCTTGGCACTGGCCCGCCCTCTTCCTCAGTCTGGTGCCGAACGTTGACCCACCACTCTCGCCCTTTAAACAGTATATTAAGGTTGCCATTAGGGGGCCGGGTAGGAACTTTTCCCTCCTAAGTTCTAGGAGGGATTTTTGCCTACCCTATACTGTTGCAAGGGAAATTGGGATGGTGTGATATTAAATAGGTGGTCACGGTAAACAGTTAGGAAAAGCTAAAATTTGGTTTATGCCCAAGGCACCCCCTTCAGGGGTGAAGGCCATTAACTAAAACATTCACTTAAGGTTCCATTTGATGAGGTGAGGGGAATTCTAATGGCCCAGGAATAGGAGACACTTCTCCGACACATTTCCTTCAGAGGTTGCCCGGGTTGGGTGTCCAAGGGACCCGGGTGTTTTGCCCTAACTAGCCGAGGGGTAGGCTGGACAGGGGCGCTACTTTGGCTTTGCCACCAAGATCAGGATTCATAGATTTAGATCCAGTCAAAGTTAAACAGGTAACAGCTAATAAAAGTTGCCCATATTTTAAACCCAAATATTTGTGTGTGGTCTTGTTATTTCAGGGGTTGGCAGGCAAATGCAATTACATGGTGGATGAGGTGGGAATCAGAGTGATATGCCATGCAAAAAAATTTCACACACTGATCAGAAACCATGATCGCATACAGGGCCGTAGCCAGAAAATAATTTCGGGGAGGGTTGACAATTTCAGGGGGGGGGGGAATTTCGGGGAGGGTTGAAAATTTCAGGGGGGGGGGGTTTGAAACCTGCCTCCTAGCTCACGCTGAAGCAAAGAGCACAGCAGGGGGCAGAGCAGCCTTCAATAGCCTGCAGCTCTGCCCCTGTCAACCACCTCCACCAA
Source organism: Anolis sagrei (assembly GCF_037176765.1). NCBI lineage: Eukaryota > Metazoa > Chordata > Lepidosauria > Squamata > Anolidae > Anolis > Anolis sagrei. The sequence continues at coordinate 94,161,918 of NC_090025.1, forward strand.
GTCTGGCCTCCTTAATGAGAGCATTCAACACACACATCCCCAACTTGGTTGCTTCACTACATCGGCTATTGCTGCAAGTAATGACAGTGTGAATAAATTGTCAATATTTGCTTGAGAGAGTGCTTACAGTTCTGGAGAGACTCTTAATTTTTTGCATCTTAAAGACTTAGCATGGGGATTTGGTTAACCAGTTAAAATTCATGAGTAAACCAGTTTTTTTAAAAAAATCTGAAACATTTCAGGGGGGGGGGGGGTTGAACCCCTAAAACCACCCCCTCGCTACAGGCCTGATCGCATATGAACCTGTGGGTTCATGTCTCCCAGGTGATTAGTCCCAAAACTATTGTCCTCCATCAGTGCATCTGAGTAAGTGAATTTAAGCCATGAAAGCTCCTGCTAAAATAAATAAACCAGACAGTTCTTCCAAACTCCCTTTTTATTTTGATTTTCACACTGAAACAGACTGATATGGCTCTGGGCATAGATTTATTAGTTTTATTACTATCCTACCTTTCACCCAATGGCTTCAATGTGATGCACATGGAACTCATCCACCTTACTTTACTTTATAGGTGTTAACCTATAAAGCCCTAAACGACTCCGGCCCTGTTTACCTCTCCGAACGTATTCTCCCCTACGAACCATCAAGACCACTAAGATCGTCTGGAGGGGCCCTGCTCTCGGTCCCTCCGCCTGCACAAGCACGGCTGGTGGGGACGAGGGACAGGGCCTTCTCGATGGTGGCCCCTCGACTTTGGAACTCCCTGCCATTAGAGATCAGAACTGCCCCCTCCCTCATGACGTTCAGGAAACTAACAAAGACCTGGTTGTGGAACGCGGCATTTGACAACTGATTTAATTCTTTGCCCACATGAAAGGAGGATGATGAATGGGATTGTGATGGTGTCGGACGATTTGGCTCTGTTAACTGGGATGATAATGTTTTAATGTGTATGGTGCTGATATTTTAATTGTGTAATGAAGTGGCATTGTGTTGTTATTGTATATTTTTTGTATGTTAACACATGTTGTGAACCGGTCCGAATCCCTCTTTGAAGGTGAAAGGGTCGGTATATAAAACCTCGAAATAAATAAATAAATAATACTTTATTTTGTGAGGTATGACAGCAGTGGGATCAATTTAACTGGGTCTCTTAGCTCCCAGTCAAATTAACCATTACATTATGAGATAAACAAGCAAACTCATCAGAATTCAAGAATATGAAATTTCATACACTGAAATATGTATTGTTTTGGTATCATCATATTTTTTTTTGACATCTGCATGCTTTTTAGGAATGAAAGTTGGATGAGTGTAAGTCAGGTTCAATGCATCTTTATCTCATGCTTCACAGAACACCATCCAAAAATATTCATTACTTTAGCCATTCAAGCTTCTGCAAATGCAAGTGTCTATTCACAAGGCACTTTTGTGGCACATATGCTATATTCTAGGGAAGTAATGATTTTTTTTGCTGTTTACCTATTCTCTACAGAAATAGTAGCACCGTTTTCAACTACTATTTAAAGATTGAGATTAGTTTAATGCAAAAAATATTGCACGGGGTATTTTTTCCACAGACAGCAGCATTTTCCATAAAGAGAATGTCATTTGGGGAGCAGAAACAGTTTTTGATATAAAAATGATGTTTTCTGCATTAAAAAACCTTGTTTTCCATGAAGTTTTAAAGAATTGTCTAAAAAATGAATAAGTCTCAAACTACAAAAACTGCTGTCTAGTGTTCAACCCCTCAGGGTCTCAAGACACTCGGGAAGCTCACTTTTCACCTCTGACTCAAACATTTTTTTAATATTATTGCCATTTAGATTCATAGAATCATAGAAGTTGGAAGAGACCTCATGGGCCATCCAGTCCAACCCCCTGCCAAGAAGCAGGAATATTGCATTCAAATCACCCCTGACAGATGGCCATCCAGCCTCTGTTTAAAAGCTTCCAAAGAAGGAGCCTCCACCACACTCCAGGGCAGAGAGTTCCACTGCTGAATGGCTCTCACAGTCAGGAAGTTCTTCCTCATGTTCAGATGGAATCTCCTCTCTTGTAGTTTGAAGCCATTTTTCCACGTCCTAGTCTCCAAGGAAACAGAAAACAAGCTTGCTCCCTCCTCCCTGTGGCTTCCTCTCACATATTTATACATGGCTATCATATCTCCTCTCAGCCTTCTCTTCTTCAGGCTAAACATGCCCAGTTCCCATAGGGCTTGTTCTCCAGACCCTTGATCAGTTTAGTCACCCTCCTCTGGACACATTCCAGCTTGTCAATATCTCTCTTGAATTGTGGTGCCCAGAATTGGACACAATATTCCAGGTGTAGTCTAACCAAAGCGGAATAGAGGGGTAGCATTTCTTCCCTAGATCTAGACACTATGCTCCTATTAATGCAGGCCAAAATCCCATTGGCTTTTTTTGCCGCCACATCACATTGTTGGCTCATGTTTAACTTGTTGTCCACGAGGACTCCAAGATCTTTTTCACACGTCCTGCTCTCAAGCCAGGCGTCCTCCATTCTGTATCTTTGCATTTTGTTTTTTTCTGCCTAAGTGGAGTATCTTGCATTTGTCACTGTTGAACTTCATTTTGTTAGTTTTGGCCCATCTCTCTAATCTGTCAAGATCGTTTTGAATCCTGCTGCTGTCCTCTGGAGTATTGGCTATCCCTCCCAATTTGGTGTCATCTGCAAACTTGATGATCCTGCCTTCTAGCCCTTCATCTAAGTCACTAATAAAGATGTTGAACCGGGCCCAGGACGCAACCCTGCGGCACTCCACTTGTCACTTCTTTCCAAGATGAAGAGGAAGCATTGGTGAACACCCTCTGGGTTCGTCCATTTAACCAATTACTGATCCACTTCACCGTAATTTTGCCTAGCCCACATTGGACTAGTTTATTTGCCAGAAGGTCATGGGGGACCTTGTCGAAGGCCTGACTGAAATCCAGGTACGCTACATCCACGGCATTCCTCGCATCTACCCAGCTTGTAACTCTATCGAAAAAAGAAATCAGATTAGTCTGGCATGACTAATCCATTTTATTCTCTCTCCATGTGTATGAAACTCTTATTGACATTAATAAAATATTACTCAATACTTCAGCATGTTAGTTTCATTTCAGATTTACAGGAAGTAGCTTGAATTTGGTCCACAGCACAAGCCAAGGTTACGCATGTGAGATGAATCAGTGAGGTGTATAAGGCTGAGTGCCGACTGGAACTTCAGAGACCAGACTATGGGCTCATCTACACCTTGAGTTCACTCCTGGGTGTCCCCACAATGTTCCTGCACTTCTGGTAAGTATTTCAGTGCAAACTTGGTCATTTGGGTGCCTCCACTCTGTCAGTATAGGTTGCTTGTGATGGCCAGGAGATCCCACAGACGTCTGCAGATGTCTGAGAGCAGTGACAGCAACACAGACAGTAAGTCCAAAACAGCTGATGCAGTCTGTCTGACTGTATTGTGTGTGCCCCAACCTGCCATTGCTGTGGGTTTGGGCCAATGTGTGTGGCTACCTCATGGTTAGTCTGGAGCATTTCTGTTCTAAATTGGCGCCAGATATACCGACCAGTGTAGACTCACCCTATGGTTCTATTTTAATCAGTAGTATCTATGTGCTGATAATAATAATAATAGTAACACTTTATTTGTACCCCGCTTCCATCTCCCCAAGGAACTCGGTGCGGCTTACATGAGGCCGAGCCCGAATACAATAATACAAGCAATAACAACAGTTGTTGTTGTTGTTCATTCGTTCAGTCGTCTCCGACTCTCCGTGACCTCATGGACCAGCCCACGCCAGAGCTCCCTGTCGGCCGTCACCACCCCCAGCTCCTTCAGGGTCAGTCCAGTCACTTCAAGGATGCCATCCAACCATCCATCTTGCCCTTGGTCGGCCCCTCTTCCTTTTTCCTTCTACTTTCCCCAGCATAATTGTCTTCTCTAGGCTTTGCTGTCTCCTCATGATGTGGCCAAAGTACTTCAACTTTGTCTCTAGTATCCTTCCCTCCAGTGAGCAGTCGGGCTTTATTTCCTGGAGGATGGACTGGTTGGATCTTCTCGCAGTCCAAGGCACTCTCAGAACTTCCTCCAGCACCACAGTTCAAAAGCATCTATCTTCCTTCGCTCAGCCTTCCCTAAGGTCCAACTCTCACATCCGTAGGTTACTACAGGGAATACCATGGCTTTGACTAGGCGGATCTTTGTTCCCAGTGTACAAGCAAATTAAAATAAAACATAGACAATAAAATATACAACATTATCAATAAGACAACATACAATTAAACAGTGGGAAGGCCAAATGTAAAATTAAAATTGGAAGTAATGCTGGACGAGAAGGTGATATTGGCATTTGTGGAAGGGCATACAAGCAGACCTAAAGAAATGTAAAATGCTTTGGAGGATAAAATGCTATGGGATCATTATTCCGGGAAAGCACACTGGAACAACCACGTCATCAAGCTCCTCCTAAAGACTGCCAAAGTTGGGGCCTGTCTGATGTCTTTAGGGAGTGAGTTCCAGAGTTGAGGGGCCACCACCAAAAAGGCCCTCTCTCTCGTCCCCACCAATCGCGCCTGTGAGGCTGGTGGGATTGAGAGCAGGGCCTCTCCGGATGATCGAAGGGATCGTGTGGGTTCGTATACAGAGACGCGGCCCGTTGGATCATCTGAAATTTCCGGGCTGTTTTCAAGGGCAGCCCCACGTAGAGTGCATTGCAGTAATCCAGTCTAGAGGTGACTAAGGCATTGCAGAGAGTGCATTGCAGTAATCCAGTCTAGAGGTGACTAATTGTTGGAGTTGAAGTCCAAAACACCTGGAGGGCTAAAGTTTGCCCATGCCTGCCCTAAAGTTTTCCCACTTGCAGAATTACTATAATGAAAAAGTAACATTATTTTGTTACTCTCATTATAGTAATGAAATTTTCACTAACTATAGTTTAGAAATACTTTAGAAACAAAAAGCTGGTGGCCCCTAATTTTGTAATGAGTTTTGAAACTGTTTTTCATCGATCACACAGTCCTAATGTGTATATATGAAATGAAACATCTGTCAGGATTAATTTAGTTATGTATGTGTTTTAAATGTGCTTCTATGTATTTCCAAGATGGATTCCACTGTGTATTAGAAATGCTGTGCAGAATGTTCATACCATGAGGCTGTGATTATGTAACCTTGAGAGAAGTAAGATAAGGTTTGCTCTTGCTGGGAACAGAAGGGAGTAGCCAGTCTCAGCAAGAAGAGAAGAGATAAGCAGATGTGAAGAGACTTTCGTTTTGACTAGTTCCTGAATTGTAGCTCGCTGTAGTAAGACGTGTCTATTGAATGTGCTTAGTAAAACTTGGTTTCTTTTGTAACTCAAAGTCTGAAGAGACCTTATTTTGCAACACAGTGTCTGCTGATCTAGCAATCCTTCTGCTGTGCACCGCCAAACTCTGACAATTCAGTTATGGGCCCAGCACGCTTCCGCAGGTCAGGCAAGCCATTCTTTCCCACTTCACGTTTTATTGGAATGTACCTTGCAGACAATGCTGCTGCCACCTGACTCTGAATGTCTGTGTTTTTCCCACCCTCCCAATGCTGATGCAGCTAGGTAGAGGAAAAGGAGGAAAAGAAGAGTGCAGTTGCTCGGCTCCTTTTATAAAAAAACTAGCTGTACCCACCACGCGTTGCTGTGGCCAACCTTCCCCCTATCTTCCCTTCTTTCCCTCCTTCCTTCACTCCCTGTTTCCTTCCTCCCTTCCTTCCCGTCTTTCCTTCTCTCCTTCCTTCCTTCTATATCGTTTTCCTTCCTTCCCCCTTTTTCTTTCTCTTCTGCTGTCTCTCTTTTCTTCCTTCTCTCTTTCCTCCTTTCCTTCCCTCCCTCTTTCTCTACATCTTATCCCCTTCCTTCGTTCCCTCTTTCCTTCCTTCTTCCTTTTTCTCTTCTGCTGCCTCTCTTTTCTTCCTTCTCTCTTTCCATCTTTCCTTCCCTCCCTCTTTCTCTACATCTTCCCCCCTTCCTTCGCTCCTTCTTTACTTCCTTCTTTCCCTTTTTTTCTTCCCTTCTCTCCTTCTTTCCTTCTTTAACTTTCCTTCCTCCCCCTTTTTCTTTCCCTTCCTCTTTCTCTCCTTTCTTCCTTTTCTACCTCATTCCTTCCTTCCTTCTTTCTTTCCCTCACTCTTTCTCTCCTTTCTTCCTTTTTTACCTCATTCCTTCCTTCCTTCTTTCTTTCCCTCCCTCTTTCTCTGCTTTCTTCCTTTTCTACCTCATTCCTTCCTTCCTTCTCCCTTTCCTTCTCTCTTTCCCTCCCTGTTTCTCTCCTTTCCTCCTTTTGTACCTCATTCCTTCCTTCCTTTGGTGGAGGGGGGAGGAGGGATGGATTGGGTCATGGTGGGAAGGGACGGGGCGGGGATTGGAGGGGGCATGGTTTCCTGGGAAGAGGCGTGACCAGCGGAGGAGGAGGGGCAGGAGGGAAGGATTGTGTCAGTGCAAGAAGGGGTGGGGTGGTGAAGGGAGGGGGTGTGGCTTTGTTGGAGGGGGCATGGGCGGCAGAGGAGGAGGAAAGAAGGATGGCGTATGGCAGGTAGGATCAGGGCGGCAGAGGGTGGGGGTGTGGCTGTCTCATAGGGGGCGTGTGTGGGGGAGGAGGGGGAGGAGGGAAGGATGGCGTATGGGTGGGTAGGGTCAGGGCAGCAGTGGGTGGGGGCATGGCTTTGTTGGAGGAGGCATGGGTGGCGGAGGAGGAGGAAAGAAGGATGGCGTATGGGCGGGTAGGGGCGGGGCGGTGGTGGGTGGGGGTGTGGCTTTGTTGGAGGGGGAGTGGGTGGGGAGGAGGAGGGGAGGAGGGAAGGATGGCATATGGATGGGTAGGGGCGGGGTGGCGGTGGGTGGCGGCGTGGCTTTGTCAGAGGGGGCATGGGCGGCGGAGGAGGAGGAGGGGAGGAGGGAAGGATGGCATATGGGTGGGTAGGGGCAGCTCGGCGGTGGGTGGGGGCATGGCTTTGTTGGAGGGGGTATGGGCAGCGGAGGAGGAGGAGGCGGAGGAGGGGAGGAGGGAAGGGTGGCATATGCACGGAGGGGGTGTGTGTGCGCCGGGCGGCTCGTGCCGGGATGCCTCTGTGCATGCTCTATTTCTTTTTGTGATTGTGAGTTTGTTGTAATGTTTTTTTGTGTTGTGATGAGTGTTGTGCATACCTTGTGGTTTGAGGTATGCGTCGGCCAAGTTTGGTGTTTTTTCGTACAGGGGTTTTCGCGTTTTGTGGCACCTTACGACGCCCTTTTCCATTTTATAGATATAGAAGGTTTTCACTGACAGACAATAAATAATACATTCTTTTGTTTAATATTATCCCATTCCACAAGATTTTTCTGGAGTGATGTCACACTGCTCAAAATGAGCAGAATTTGTCAAGACTAAATATCTCTTAAATTCCCAGCTGAAAGTTGGTCACCCTAAGTAAGAGGGAGCTCTGCTGTGTTTAATCTTATTACTATCGAGCTGTTTGCTATTGAACTTGCTGCTATGATGCCGCTGCACTTCACTGCGGTGCTGTTCCTCAACAAGATCTGAACCATCCCTGAGAGACACTGGAGGCTATTTCCAGTCCAATGAGCCATCTACAGTCCAGAGAATTTGTTATAATCTCTGGTACAAATCTGCCCAACGAAAACAAAAAGCGAGAGAGTAAATGCATTTATACAACTTTAAGATGATCCTTTTATACGCCATTCATTTAGCAACCTTCCAAAGGAATATTATTCAATGACAAATGCTGCAGAGATAGAGGCTTCTGCTGCTAACAGGATGTTAGGCGATAATAATAACAGTAATAATGTATTGTCGAAGGCTTTCATGGCTGGAATCACTAGGTTCTTGTGGGTTTTTTCGGGCTATAGAGCCATGTTCTAGAGGCATTTCTCCTGACGTTTCGCCTGCATCTATGGCAAGCATCCTCAGAGGTATTCTTCCTTTATACCTCTGAGGATGCTTGCCATAGATGCAGGCGAAACTTCAGGAGAAATGCCTCTAGAACATAGCTCTATAGCCCGAAAAACCCCACAAGAACCTAACAGTAATAATGTTGATGAGAAAAGCAACAATAGATGAATTGGGATTAGTTTTCCATCCTGTAGAATCAAGTTATATGCATGCTTGTTTCATGGATGAAAAATTGACCCTGGACTCACATTCACTGTCACTTCTACTGAGAATAATTGGGTTTTGAAAAATGGCAATGCACCACTGCTTGTTCCTACGGTGGCAAAATTGAACCACAGATTATGACAACATGCTTTCAACGTATCTATTTGTAGACATATTATTTCAGGCTTTTGTTGCTAAATCATATAGAGATGCACATTTTTTCTGACCATGATGTACTATTTCACCTACACATCTAAACATACTTATGAATGTTTTAACCCATGTAACTAACCTGTAATATGAAACCACAATTCCATATACACTGTTCTGGTAATAAGCCCCATGAACCCAGTGAAGCTTTCTTTTGAGCAGTAAATTTCCTTTCCCACGTAATAGGTTGCCCTTTTGTCTCATTATACAACTAGGAGCCCCCGGTGGCGCAGTGGGTTAAACCCTTGTGCCGGCAGGACTGAAGACCGACAGGTCACAGGTTCGAATCCGGGGAGAGGCGGATGAGCTCCCTCTATCAGCTCCAGCTCCTCATGCGGGGACATGAGGGAAGCCTCCCACAAGGATAATAAAAACATCAACTCATCGTCATCCCCTGGGCAACGTCCTTGCAGACGGCAAATTCTCTCACACCAGAAGCAACTTGCAGTTTCTCAAGTCGCTCCTGACACGATAAAAAAAATTATACAACTATCTTAATTTTACTGTTTATTTATTTCTTACTAGCCATCCCCTGCCATGCATTGCTGTGGTCCACATGGGGGTTCTTTGTGGGAGGTTTGGCCCAATTCTATCGTTAGTGGGGTTCAGAATGCTCTGTGATTGTAGGTGAACTATAAATCCCAGCAACTACAACTCCTAAATGTCAAGATTCTATTTTTCCCAAACTCCCCCATTTGGGCATATTGAGTTTTCGTTTAGAGTTTGGTCCAGATCCATCATTGTTTGAATCCACAGTGATCTCTGGATGTAGATGAGCTACAACTCCAAAACCAAAGGACACTGTCCACCAAAACCTTCCAGTATTTTCTGTTGGTTATGGGAGAACTGTGTGCCAAGTTTGGTTCAATTCCATCGTTGGTGGGGTTCAGAATGCTCTCCGATTTTAGGTGAACTATAAATCCCAGCAACTACAACTCCCAAATGTCAAGATTCTATTTCCCCCAAACACCCCCAGTGTTCACATTTGGGCATATTGAGTATTTGTGTAGAGTTTGATCCAGATCCATCATTGTTTGAGTGCACAGTGATCTCTGGATGTAGGTGAACTACAACTCCAAAACCAAAGGACACTGCACACCAAAACCTTCCAGTATTTTCTGTTGTTCATGGGAGAACTGTGTGCCAAGTTTGGTTCAATTCTATCGTTGGTGGAGTTCAGAATGCTATTTGATTGTAGGTGAACCATAAATCCCAGCAACTACAACTCCCAAATGACAAAACCATTTTTTTTGAGTGAAGGACATACATTGTATTGTTAGGTGTCTTGTGTCCAAATTTGGTGTCAATTCGTCCATTGGTTTTTGAGTTCTGTTAATCCCACAAACGAACATTACATTTTTATTTATATAGATCAAAAGCATTGCATAAATTAGTATAAAATTGATAAAAATGGAAGGCGCGCGGGCGGCTAAATATTTTTTTACCAAAAACGGGCAACAGCATTGTCTGCAGCCTCCAACAATTCCTCCTCTGTACATGAGGCAGGGCACAGTGGACATGCATACAGATGCAGAGTTGTCTGTTCTGCTCCACAGTCACACAAAGTGACTTGAGAAGCAGGCGGGATCGAGAGCAGGGTCTCCCCGGAAGATCTCAAAGTCCTGGTGGGTTCATAGGCAGAGATGCGGTCAGATAGGTAGCTTGGGCCAGAACCGTTTAGGGCTTTGTCTTCTTTTCCACATACTCAAGTACCAGCCTCCATTTGTTTGCAAATTCTTCATTATTTCCTCCTCTGCTGCTATTTGTCAGCTTGGTCATTTGGATATAAGACGACTGGGGGTATAAGACGACCCCAACTTTTCAAGACAAAATACAGAGTTAGAGATATACTCGCTGTTTAAGATGACTCCGCATTCCATGGAGACCGGCTGGAGGTGATGGCCCACTGGGCTGTCCCCGCGGCCCCCGCCGCTCTCCCCGCTCTACTATTAAGGACCTACTCCGTTAACACCACCAACAGATGATAGCCAACCAGGCTTAATAATACTAAAATTAATAATAATAACAGAGTTGGAAGGGACCTCTAAAGATCATTCTGCTTCTCTGCGGGAAAAGCACAATCAAAGCACCCCCAATGGATGATGTCCATTCAAGTTTAATAATATTAAAATTAATAATATTAACAGAGTTGGAAGAGACCTCTAAAGATCATCTAGTCCAGTGGTTCTCAACCTGGGGTCCCCAGATGTTTTTGGCCTACAACTCCCAGAAATCCCAGCCAGTTTACCAGCTGTTGGGATTCCTGGGAGTTGAAGGCCAAAAACATCTGGGGACCCCAGATTGAGAACCACTGATCTGGTCCAACTCCCTTCATTCTGCCTTCATGCAGGGAAAGCATGAGGAGGAGGAGGCTAGGGAGGGAAAGACAAGGCAGGGCGGTGGAAGAATGGGTGACAGCGGTGTGGCAACGGAGCCCACCACTGCTTGGCTCGAATATAAGCCGAAGGGGGCACTCAGGGAGCATACAACTCCTCTGTTGCGCCAGCTCCACTGGCTGCCAGTTTGCTACCAGGCACAATTCAAAGTGCTGGCGTTAGCCTATAAAGCCCTAAATGGTTCTGGCCCTACTTACCTCTCTGAACGCATCTCCTCCTATGAACCGACTAGGACACTAAGATCATCTGGGGAGGCCCTGCTCTCTGTCCCGCCTGCATCACAGGCATGCTTGGTGGGGATGAGAGACAGGGCCTTCTCAGTGGTGCCCCCTCGGCTGTGGAACACCCTGCCTGCAGATATCAGATCGGCCCCCTCCCTGTTGGCATTTCGGAGGAAAGTGAAGACCTGGCTGTTTGAACAAGCATTTGATTAAACAGTGTAATTGAACACAGGAATACGGAATAATGGATGAGACTGGATTCTGATTTTACTGTTGAGGCGCTAATTATTGTTATACGGATGTTTAATGATTGATGTTACAATTGCTTTTAATTGCCCTATACTTGTCTCATGATGTTTTGTATCAATGTTGTTCACCGCTTTGAGTCGCCTGAGGGCTGAGAAAAGCGGTATATAAATAAAGTAAAAAAAAATAATTTCTCAGCCCCTAAAATGGGCTGAAAAACTCAGTTTATATTCGAGTATATATGTAATTTAATTTTATACCCGGCGTACTAGACAACTCCTGACTTTTCATAAGATTTTCCAGGGTTAAAAAGTCATCTAATATGCAGGAAAATACTGTAATAGAAATTCAGCAGAAGAAGCAAGCTAGTGTAGATGGAATAGAAAGTTTTTTCATTGTGTTCAGAAGCAAAGGAAGGAATATGTCCAGCATGCCATTGACTTCTATTTGCTTTCTAACTGAAAGAAGTGGTAACCATGGAAATGGGCTCGCAAGACATGTTTTTCACCTTTTGAAGTCCAGTAAATCCCACCAGGGAAGGGGAAGACTGTTTTATTTTTGTTTTCAAAACAGAGCATGGGTAGTGCATGGATAGGGGGGAAATATGGTATAATCACATATTTAAAATTTTTAAATAAAATTTAACTCCTTATTGAATTGCTTCCGAAACACTTTGCTCACACTGAAAATGTGATGTTACTGAAAGGATTACTGATTAATAGAAATGTTCTCCTGAAAACCTAGCAGTACCTGATAGGGCTGGGCGGTTTCGTTCGTTAATTTCATAATTCGTTATTAATTCGTTATTTTTTTGATAACGAAGCGATATTGAACCATTCAGGAGCAACTAAAAATCGAAACGAATTTTTCAATTTGTTTCGTAATTGTTTCGAAATCGTTTCGAAATCGTTTCGTTATTATTTCCGCATGTCTGGTGCAAGTTTTTTTTAAATTCATCTTTATTGAGTTTTTCAGTTTTAAAAAAAGATTGACATATATATATATACACATTAGGAAAAGTCATACATTCTATCCATCCGACAATACAGACAATCATTCCAAAAGAGGTACATACAATTAAAAACAAGTGACTTCCATTTTATGTCCTATCAGATACAGTTTTTTGTTGCTTGTGGACTCCCCTTGTTCCCCTCTTCGCCTGGGGGATGGGGTTCCACTCTAGTTGATCCTTTGTTTTCGTTTCATTCATCTTTTTTTTTCTTCCCTTCCTTAGTTTCTTATGCGAACCTAGAGCAGATCATTTTTCCTCTTTTTTCATCTCATATTCTTCCACTATGTCCCAGTTCGTTTTTGGTGGTGGGTTTCCTGTCCCTTTCTTCAAATGGAACGTCAGTTTGTCCATATCTTTGATGTCACTTAATTTCTCTAGCCACTGCTCTATAGTGGGCCTCCCTTCTTCTTTCCATTTTTTAGCAAATGTGAGTCTTGCCGCCGTCGTTATGTAGGTGAAAATTTTGTCATCGTTCTGTTCTAACTTCATGTCTTTTTCTGTTAGTCCTAATAAAAAATTCTCTGGCTTAAGAGGGATATTTTTTTATAGTATTTTTTGAGACTCTTCCTTTATTTCTTTCCAAAATTTCACAGCCACAGGGCATGTCCACCACAGGTGGAAGTAACTTCCTACTTTGGTTTTACACTTCCAACAGGTATTTTTATATCCTCGATACATTAAACTCAGTTTTTGCGGTGTGAGATACCACCTGTGGAAACATTTTAACCAGTTTTCTTTTAGTGACATAGAATAGGTGTATTTCATTTTTTTTCTCCAAATATTTTACCATTCCTGGATCTTGACTGCCCTGCCGAAGTTTTTAGCCCATATAACCATACACTCTTTCACCCCCTCTGTCTCGGTTTCCCATTCTAGCAACTGGTTGTGGATTTTTGTTATAGTTTTCTTTTCAAGTCTCAAGATTATGTCCCAAATTGTATCTTTGGCTTCGAATCCAACCTTCAAGTCTTGCTTGTACAATTCGCTTAGCTGATGGTATTGTAGCCATGTGATGTTTTCTATGCTACCTTCCAGTTCTTCTGGTGCAAGTTTTATAGTTGTTGTTTGTTTTATCAGTGAAAAAAAAATATAATTATCACACCAACAGTCAACAACAGAGGGAGAGGGAAGCTTCAGAAGTTCCCCTTGTCCCATTTGGAGGTTTTTTTAGCGTATTGCGCGGTCGCATCTGCCATTAACGAATCGATTCGTAATTGTTTCGTAATTTCCGAAATTTTGTAAATTTTGAACTTTTTTAAAGAAAAATTTCGGAATTCTTTTAAAAATCGAAACGCAAAAACCCCCTAAAAATGAATCGAGTTTAGAAACAAAATTTTCCGTGGTTGCCCAGCCCTACTGTTTACTAGTCCAATGCTGTGGACACACAGCCAGTGAAAAATGAAATACAGAAAGAAGGAACATTGTTATTATGTGATTGCATTTTGCTGTTATAACGTTTTAATTGCATATGTTATATGATGTTTTTAATTATTGTTTTGTGATTTTATTGTTGGAAATCGGCCCGAGTCCCCCGATAGAGGGGAGAAGACCGGTATACAAAATTGCTAAATAAATAATAAATAAATACATGACATGTGTCACCCAACTACCATGTCTTAAAGAAACTGATCATCCATGAGACAGTTGTTGCTGAGTGTGGAGCCATATGAAAGCACAGTGACATTTTAAACACCATACTAGTAATGAAAAAAATATTGTGTTCTCTTTCGCAAAGGGTCTCTCAATTTGGAAATCAACTTCTATTGAAATGAAGGGCATCTCCAGAACAACCCTTTCTCATGGTGCTGCTGCTTTTTTTTTGGCAATCCACTTGGAAAAAGAGGAAATGATTATGCTGGAGAGCAATTCTTTTAAGGGGCAACCACTCTTTCAAAAAGGCAAACGAAGTAATCCTTAAATTCAGTGACCTCTGAGATCCTTTGCCCAATGTAATGTAATTGTTGCTACATCTGATGATGCCTGTAGTGAAATTGCTACTCTATGTTAAAGTTTTGGTGTATGCAGAGGTGGCCCTAGGTAATTTTCAATGGTAAGCAAACAGTATTTTGCCCCCCCCCCCCCAACCAATCACTGATATATATTTTCTGTTCGTCATGGGAGTCACCTTGGGTTCTGTGTGCCATATTTGGTTCAATTCCATCATTGGTGGAGTTCAGAATGCTCTTTGATTGTAGGTGAACTATACATCCCAGTAACTACAACTCGCATATGTCAAGGTCTATTTCCCCCCAAGAGCGCCTCAAGAGCGCCCCTGGACAAAATCAACTATACTGCAAATGCTTACTTTGCGTAATGGGTTGAGCCGCCCCTGGCTCTATGTTTACATATGCCAGATCCCCTTAAATGGGGATATGCCAGATCCCCTTAAATGGGTCCATCCATCTTGACCTTGGTTGGCCCCTCTTCCTTTTTCCTTCCATTTTCCCCAGCATTATACTTTTCTCTAAGCTTTCCTTTCTTCTCATGATGTGGCCAAAATACTTCATCTTGGCCTCTACTATTCTTCCCTCCAATGAGTAGTCAGGCTTTATTTCTTGAAGTTTTAGCATAGCCATCTGATAACAGATTGTATAGTGCATCAAGCAACTAACAGCAGCAGAAGAAGCAACAACAACCCAATTAAAAAAGTATCCCGATGCAGGTGAATACTGTCTTGATGACTGAACACCCTGGGTTAAGCCCACTGTCTCCGCTGAATGAATTACAAAGACAAATAACTGCAAATGCCCATTGGTGCTATTTTTAAGTCTAGCAATCTAAATCAAGAGACAACCAGAAATTCGCCTGAAATCCAAGGAAATGTCAAGAAAAAAAAAGCAAAGATGTCAGCCAGCAATGACGCAGTCAGCATTAGGGAGGACAGGTAGAGCAGTAAGCTGTCAAAGAGATTATAGTGAAGATTTTTTTCCCCATCTTACTGTGTGGGAAGGAGTTCTTTTGTGTAGAGATGAGAAAAGACACAGGCCTGGGAATTTTGGTCAATTTTTGTAAGCTTCCTTCTTCCCACCAAGTCCTCATTTGAGAATAATAGTCCTCATTTGAGAATTGATAAAGTGGCAAAGTAGGGTAATTGCCATATTATTCTTTGCTTGCCAGCCTCGTTTATCCGTACTCCATTCTCTCTACACAGATGGCCAGGTAGCATTCTCTCACACAGCTTTGAAATATTCAGTACTGCTCTGTGCCTGTGGGTTTGTGTGTCAGCTTCCTTTCCTTCCTCACCTGATTTTGCTATAGAAAGGATGGCAAGAGACACGAAGAACTCTACAGCAACTCTCTCTCTGTCAGTAGAGACCCGGAGGTCAGGAGAAATTATGTCAGATGTGTGCTACACTATTGTTCATCCTGATTGGGTGCATCTGGGAGAAGTGATACCGTAGTATCCAAGAACAATGTCTTCCCCAGAATTTCATGAATGTGAGCCATGCACAGAAATGTTGCTATACTGTCGCACACTGGGCTTGTGCATAAGACTGTAGACAGGACATAAATTCTGTGTGCCCAACGGGATGCCGGGGCTGCCTCAGATTAAAGGCCTTTTGGATTTCCTTAAAACAGAGTCTTTAGATTGCTTAAAGGTTCAACAAAGTTCTTTATTAATGAAAATAAACAGGTACTTTAAGGCTTTCTTAACAGTCTATTGGCTCTCTCTCAATCTTGTCCACAGGGAACAGGCACTATCTTCATAACTATAACTAATGGGGAAATCCTTAACTTCTAATATGGGCAGTCTGTCTTTGCCTCTGTTGGAGTGGAGCCCCTGCACCCGGTACCAACTGCTTCTGGCTTCCGCGAGTGACCCTTACCAAGCAGAGCTTTGTAGACTTCCAGAGGAAAAAGAATTCAAGTTTCCATGATGGCTGACTGAAGTCCTTCAGCAAAGGAGCTGTAGGGCTGTATAACCCCGGCCAAGCTGTGGGCTGTATATCTCCCTGGCCAAGCCGTAGAAGACGAAGCTTTCTACAGGAGCTCTTGGTATTATGTCCTGCATGAAAAGCTTCTCTGTGTGGACTGAACCCAAAAAGGCTCCTATTCCCTCCAAAAACCCAAAAAGGGGCGGGACCAGGGAACCTAACTATAATTGACACATGGCTTGCCCTATGATTGCAGCCAAAAGAAGCCACCTATCTGCAGAGTCCCTGAAACTTAGGACTACAACAAACATTCAATGCAAAGCAAACAAAATTGGAGCTCCTGGTACGGCTGTACCTGCACAGCTGCTCACCATTGAGATGTTGCATATAATGCTATCGCCTGTTACAGAATATGTTGCCAGTTACTCATATGGAATTTAAACCTTAAACAGGCAGTGCTCTAGTGCACATGCGCTTAAAAAAAGCCTGAAACAGCTGATCAGCTGATTGGGCTGTCAAATAGACACAGTGGTTCAAAAGAAACACAAATAGAGAGGAATTAGAACTCTCTGAAACTCTTTATTTTACACTTTATAATTTTAAACAGAGGTTGAATTAAGAATTGGGGAAAGAGAGAGATCTGACATAACTCCCTCCAACTCCCTACAAGAAAAGAGATTTAATCTGAACACGAGGAAGAACTTCCTGACTGTGAGAGCCGTTCAGCAGTGGAACTCTCTGCCCCGGAGTGTGGTGGAGGCTCCTTCTTTGGAAGCTTTTAAACAGAGGCTGGATGGCCATCTGTCAGGGGTGATTTGAATGCAACATTCCTGCTTCTTGGCAGGGGGTTGGACTGGATGGCCCATGAGGTCTCTTCCAACTCTTTGATTCTATGATTCTATGATTCTATGCACTGGACCTCACATGTGCATAGAATCATAGTATATACAGTACATTTATCTGTGGCTAAAAGTTGTCACCTTGAGTAATGCTTCTTGAACTGATTGCTTGAAAGTCATTTTTACTTACAGATGGGTTTTTAGTAACAAATGACTGATTTTCCAAGATTAAATTATGATTATATTGCTAATGAGAAATTCAGTGACTTTGTGCTATATTTCATGTATATTTTATACTACAAAGTAGGCAAAATAACGGCGCTCCATGCAGTCATGCCGGCCACATGACCTTGGAGGTGTCTACGGACAGCGCTGGCTCTTCGGCTTAGAAATGGAGATGAGCACCACACTCCAGAGTCAGACATGACTGGTCTTAATGTCAGGGGACTACCTTTACTTTACCTAGGCAATATTAGCATGAAACAATGCCTTCCTGTACTTTGTATGTATATGGAAAATTATAGATACACATGTACTCATACATGTGTACTGATAAAAGGCATGGCCCGACTTACCGGGCCAGGGAAGTTGCGGTGTGGGGCGTCCCCCACCGCCATTTTTGCCTCAGGGGGGCTTCTTCCTCCCAGAAGCCCCCTTGGATGGTGGGAAAGTTTCCTGCCGCCTGGCCAAGTGGCCAATGGCCAGCTGACCATGCCTAACTGCCAGATAAGGCTGCCCCAGGCTCCCCAACAGGCACTGTGTCTGAACCAGTTGATCCACCCCACCTACTGCTTATGTTTTCATGGGCGGTTAGCTTTGTTTCTGTTTTCACCTTGTACTGGTTACCTGTTAGAAGTTACTTATTGTTATGCTCATTGTCGCAACTCCCTGTTGGCGTGGGGCATGGGTCCTGGATCTGGCTTGGCATCCCCCCTAGTGGAAAGAGGGAATGTCTGGTGGTCCCAGGGGTGCAGAGTTTACATTGGCCCGGTATTGTGCCGGCAGCACCCGGACACTTTGCGGTATCGGACAGCAGTGGGCTGCCCGATCTTGATCCAGGACCCATGCATGGCTGCCAACCCTTTGTCCTGTTATCAATAAATGAGTTGTGGCCATTATTCATCCCAACAACGTGTATGTGTATTTCCTCGGTTGACAGTGGGAGGTGTATCGCCCTTGCACACGCAAATAGGAGACTTTAAGATTGATGAAACTTCTGCATGTATAAAATGAGCAGGATTAGCAGGTAGAAGGGGTTAGAACCAATTCATCATCAAATTACAGGTAATGTCAAATGTTGTCAGCATACTGAATCAATAGACCTCATCATTGCAGCCTGCCCTGCAGGTTGCCCTCTGTTGTGAAATATTGATTACCTTGCAACACCAAATCAACTGGCAACATGATCGGTAATAAATTGTCCAAGCTAGTTAATCCAACACCTGAATCCCCCTATTATGCAGATTTGTTGGGACCTAGTTTGTTGAATATTTCATAAGGCTCATTTGCAAAATTGCTCCCTGGTGAGACACTAGACAGCAATAGACCAGTTATACAATTTGTGGACAGAATAATAAAAGCAAGCAACAACAAAGAGAGACATGCATTGCACTTGGGTTCACAAATCAGAAAAGCCACATAGAGAAGGTTCCGTAGTAATATGATTATTGTTTGTTGCAATTATCAAAATTGGTCCATGCCTTAGTTACCTCCAGATTGGACTACTGCAATGCACTCTACGTGGGGCTGCCCTTGAAAACGGCCCAGAAATTCCAACTGGTCAAACGGGCGGTGGCCAGGTTGTTAACTGGTGCTCCTAACAGGGAGAGGTCAACCCTCCTGTTCAAGGAGCTCCACTGGCTGCCGTTTATTTTCTGGTCCCAATTCAAGGTGCAGGTGCTTACCTACAAAGCTGTAAATGGTTTGGGACCTGCCTACCTATGTGACCGCATCTCCGTATATGAACCCACACGGTCTCTTCGATCATCTGGAGAGGCCCTGCTCACGATCCCACCTGCGTCGCAAGTGCAATTGGTGGGGACAAGGGACAGGGCCTCTCTGTGGTGGCCCCCCGACTCTGGAACTCTCTTCCCAAGGACATCAGTCAAGCCCCAAAATTGGCAGTCTTTAGGAAGAGCTTGAAGACATGGTTGTATGCCTTCCCAGAATAGGAAACTCCAAGCATTATGTCCCAAATGCACTTTACTAGAGATTTAAGATTGTCTGCACGCTGTACCTATCTCCAAAAAACTACCTATTTCACCTGTCATGTCCAGCATTTTAAATTTTTTAATCATTACATTTGGCCCGGCCTTAGTTTTTCAATGCGTCGTGGTGTTATTGACTAATGTTTATTGCTATTGTTTTAATGTTTATTGCTTGTTTTATGAGTTTTATTGTTGTATTTGTTATGCTGTTGTTTTATTGATGTGTTGGGCCTTGGCCTCTTGTAAGCTGCACCGAGTCCTTCGGGAGATGTTAGCGCAATGTTTCTCAACCTGGGGGTCGGGACCCTTGGGGGGGTCATGAGGGGGTGTCAGAGGGGTCACCAAAGACCATTACAAAATACAGTATTTTCTGTTGCTCGTGCAAGTTCTGACTGGGAAGTTTGGCCCAATTCTATCCTTGGTGGGGTTCAGAATGCTCTTTCATTGTAGGCGAACTACAAATCCCAGCAACTACAACTCCCAAATATCAAGGTCTATTTTCCCCAAACTCCACCAGTATTCACATTTGGGCATATTGAGTATTCATGCCAAGTTTGGTTCAGCTCCATCATTGTTTGAGTTCACGTTGCTCTCTGAATGTAGGGTGAACTACAACTCCCAAATTCAATGTCAATGCCCACCAACCTCTTCCAGTTCTTTCTATTGGTCATGGGAGTTCTGTGTACCAAGGTGGTTTAATTCTATCATTGGTGGAGTTCAGAATGCTCTCTGATTGTAGGTGAACTATAAATACTCCCAACCCCACCAGTATTGAAATTTGGGTGTATCGGGTATTTGTGCCAAATTTGGTCCAGTGAATGAAAATACATCCTGAGTATCAGATATTTACATTATGATTCATAACAGTAGCAAAATTATAGGTATGAGTAGCAACAGAAATAATTTTATGGTTGGGGGTCACCACAACATGAGGAACTATATTAAGGGGTCGAAGCATTAGGGAGGTTGAGAAACACTGTGTTAGTGGGATATAAAGAATTATTATTATTATTATTATTATTATTATTATTATTATTATTATTGTAGGCTTCTATCATAGAGTTCAAACCTTCTTGTCATTGAAGGTCATTGGTTTTTAGATGCTGTATTGTATTACTTGGACTAGTCTCAACTCCAGGGTGGCCCTGGGGTCTCTTGTAGCTCCCATGCTGTTCATGCCATCCAACATTTCACCAATGACATATGAGACGTGTATAGCCAAGCAACATCAGAGTGTAGAAACATTGACAAAAGTTACAAATGAGGAAGACCACGCAGCCTAAAAGAGACTGCAACAGTCTGCTTTTGCTTGAGCCTATTAGTCAGGAAAAGTTCTGCCTCTTATCTTTCTCTTCCTGCTGACTTAGGACCTCATCAGAGAGAGTGGGAGGAAAATGGGGAAAGCGAGGGTAGGTGGAGGGAACTTATCTTAATATACTTCCTCCCATTTTTCCATGTTTTCAGGGATAGCCAGCCATTCCATGTGCTTACCCTGCCTTTCCCCATCTTCTCCTCGCTTTACCTAATCTTTATCTACCAGGAGTTGATTGACACCTGACTCCTGATAGAGGTCTTTGGGCTCAGTTTCCATGAGCTTGGGAAATGGAACATCATGGAGTACCACCAGAACTATCTTACATCATCTAATAGTTTCCATGGGACTCCCATGGGTCTCCATTTCCCAAACACATTGAAACAGAAAATGTTAGAGCCGTAGCAAACTAGGATTTTGCGAGAGCAAACTAAGCCAGCACGAGCGACGCTCCGCCTCTTTCTCCGCCTATTTCCCTTTGCTAGGGCAGCGTTGCGAGCATACACTCGTGCCGCAGCAAACTACAGGAAGCTTGCGCTCGGGCTTGTTCCGAAGCCCCGCCTATTTTCCCCCCGAGGCTGCTCTCTCTCTTGCTAGCGTGCCCGTTTTCCATTGCAGAGGGCAGGGATGCGAGCGTACACTCACAGTTGAATTCTGCCAACTGCGAGAGTACACTCGCATTGCTAGGGCAAGGGAAAACAGGCACGCTAGCAAGAGAGAGAGCAGCCTCGGGGAAAAAAAGGCGGGGCTTCGGAGTGAGCTCGAGCACAAGCTCGCTCTCGCTTCCAGTAGTTTGCTACGGCTCTTAGAGCAACAGAGAGAAACTGGAGCACTTTAAAAGCAGCTGAAAACTAGTTTAACAGAGGATTAGTCAGGATGTCCTTACCAAATTGGGACAACTAGAGGGTATACTAAGCTACAAAGCCTGGGAATCCAAAAGAAGTTGCCATGGCAGTTAAATTATACCAGCAATACTGTGTAGTGTGATTAGTGCTGCAGATGTCTAGGAGCTCCTAGGTTAGTGATGGTGAACCTTGTAGACATCAAGTGTACCAAGCTATGGAGGACACTGGGGCGGGGATGAGTGGAGGTGAGCAAGCAGGAGAGTAAACAGGTAGGGGTGGATGAGCAAGTGGAGGTGAGTGAGTGAGTGAGCAGGGGGGTTGGTGAGCAAGTGGGCAGGTGAGCAATCAGGGGTGGGTGGGTGGGTCAGCAAGTGGACAATGGGTGCTATAGGTTCAACACCACTGCCTGTCAGCAGCCTATGATACTGTGAACCACCGCCTCCTCCTGAGAAAAATGTATAATATCACAAAGGACTACCACTTCACCCGCCTCATAGGAAACCTGCTACAAAACAGGAGCTTTTTTGTTGAGTTCCAGGGCCAGAGAAGCAGATGGTGGAAACAGAAGAACGGCCTGCCTCAGGGGAGCGTGCTTGCTCCATCCATGTTCAACATCTACACAAATGACCAGCCACTGCCAGAAGGGACAGAGAGTTTCATCTATGCTGATGATCGTGCCATTACTGCTCAAGCAGGGAGCTTTGAGATGGTTGAACAGAAGCTCTCTGAAGCTCTAGGTGCTCTTACTGCCTATTACAGGGAAAACCAGCTGATCCCCAACCCATCTAAAACACAGACATGTGCTTTTCATCTCAAGAACAGACAAGCATCCCGAGCTCTGAGGATCACCTGGGAAGGAATCCCACTGGAGCATTGCAGCACACCCAAATACCTGGGAGTCACTCTGGACCGTGCTCTGACCTACAAGAAGCACTGCCTGAACATCAAGCAAAAAATGGGTTCTAGAAACAATATCATACGAAATCTTCAGGACCAGCTGAATGCCATTGGCGTACTGATAATTATTATTATTTATTTATTTCTATTTCTATTTCTACTATTTCTATTATTATTAGAAATAGTAGAACTTGCAAAAATATTCTTTTGGATTACATTTTTTCTTGATGTACTTCTGAGAAACTTGCATTGTGGGAGGAAAAAACAGTTAATCAAAATACAGCTTAGACAATGTTTAGTTGAACCTCAAATACATCTACCTCCAACTTCTTCTATCTTTTCTGCTACTCTCTTACCATCTAGCTTTCCCTCACCCCCCCCCCCCTACCGCTAACCTCTCAGGTTCAAGTAATGTGAAATGGGCGTTCTCATTGAAACAATATTTTTACATGACAGGCATTCAAAGAAAATCATGATAGCTTTACCTGTAAAGTTGACTTTCAGTAGGTAGTCTTTGTAGAGCTTCTTGCCATCCAAATGTTTCATGGCATCACAGAGTTTAGTAGTATTTGGGCACATTGTCCGCTGCATTTTGTGCAAGGCATGAGCCATTGCATAAACTGCGTTCACAACGAACATGATCTTTGACTCTTGTTCATAGTTGGAACTGTTAATAGATAAACCTTTGTCACAAAGTTTTCTGTGGGATTTTCTGGTTGGAAGGGTACACTGAAATTTCTGCTCCCAAAAATCCGTGAACCAAGGGTTGCGATGGTTAGTCTCAGGGGTAAGGCTTTGGAAATATCGATCAAACTCTTTCACTGGGTGAGAAGCAAGCTCTAGAGTTATGGCACCATATGCCACATGCTCATTGCCCTTCACAACACTCTCTTGGGCCCCCCACCCATCACTGGCAACCCAAGTAAATGAAACATTAAACCGGTTGGCTGCAGCGATAAGTTCCCGAGAGTCATCACTGCGCATGAAGAGCACAACAATTTTTGCATTGGGTTTCTGGAGTAGTTCTCTGATAACGCTGTCGTAAGATTTTCGGATATTGGAGCGACCAACTTTCTCAGACGTTGCAATGCATATGTTTCGGAGGCGAGCCTCTTGTTCAAAGGCTTCAATTCCCGTTTCTCCATAGTCTCCTTCTGAGGCAACTGTTGACACATAGGTCCAATTAAAGAACCTCAGGATCTCAGCCATTGCTTTTGCTTGATAGAAGTCGGGTGGTACGGTCCGTGCAAAATAGTCATACCGAGACTTGTCACTCAGCTTAGCACTGGTAGAGGCATAGCTTATCTGAGGAATCTGGAAGAGTCTAAGTAAATTTGCAACCTGAAAAGAAGAACATACATAGCTGTTTACATAATAGACTTACTGGTGACAAGAACATGTTGCGGACTAAGATTACTCCTGAGTTAATAATGTTTTCTAGAAGAACTCAAATGATGGGATAGGATATTAAAAATGGAAAAGAAAATACTATCCAATATCTATAATATATTACTTAACTGGCTGACCGAAAAAGAACAGGTTAAAGATGTCAGAGTAAAAATCTGGGGTGCTATGCGCAGCAGAAGAGATACTAGATCAAACAGACACAGGACTCCAAAAATTCCAGGACTCTGCAGTTTTCCAGTTTTAAAATAACATAAAAAGTTTACTCAGTACATTCACACACGTCTACATCTAAGTGGGCAAAATCAGGAACTACAAAGCACAGCACAAAAAAGTTTTCTGAACACCTGCTTATCAGGCTCTCTGGCTGTAAGCTAGAAACTCCCTTTTTCTTCCCAGCAGAGAAACTTGTTATCTAACTTCTGTCAAGGTCTCGTCTCTCTGTACCTCTCTGTCTCTTACAACAACAATTCCAACACATAATTAAACATAACAGAATCCATCTTGAATACATATGAACAGCATTCTTAATCATATAGAAGCACATTGAAAAACCATACATGCATACCTTCAATAATTCTGACAAAAGAGTGTATGATAAAATGGGCTCAAAATTTAAGAAGACCAATCCAATTGAGAGAGTGGGAGCAAATGTGGAACAAAAAACTAAAATATACTTATGCAACAGATTTAAAAGAAAAGTGGATAAAAATGTTTCACAGATGGTACACTACACCAAAACAGTTAGCTAAAGTGTATAAAACAGTCTCGGACAAATGTTGGAAATGTAAGGACCAACTTGGATCCTTTTACCACATGTGGTGGACGTGCAAGGTGGCAGTTAATTTTTGGGCAAAGATACATGAAGGAACACAAAAGATTTTAAAAAACCAGAATATTACATTAGGATTTACGGATTTGGATTTACAATTAAATGAAGAAGAAGATAAACTTTTTACATATATTACGACAGCCGCCAGGATTGTGTTTGCAAGAGAATGGAAACAGGAATTAATTCTACCAATAGAAGAGTGGATAGGGAAAATTAGAGAAATAAAAGATATGGACAAATTGACTTTTTTGTTGAAGAAAAATACAGGTAACATTTTAAAGAGGACAAATTGGGACCCTCTCGATGACTATCTGGAAAACTGGTAGAAATAAAAATAAACATGAAAGACATTTTTCTCTTTGAGAAGTAAAAAACTTTTTTTTATGAAAGAAAGTTTATTTCCAAGAAGATGGAATGAAAGTCACTTTATTTTTATTTTTTTATTTTTTTATTTTTATTATTTTTTTTCTCTCTCTTTTTTTCTCTTTCTCTCTCTATACTCCTACTCTCTTTTTTCTTTCTATTCTTTTTTCTCATTTTTATTGTTCCCCCTCTTTCGTTATATTATGGAAAATATAATTTAAAAAATCTTTTTTTAAAAAAAGAACTCAAAGGTTGTATCATGATGTATTTATTAGGCTTGGGCGGTTTCGTTCGTTAATTTCGTAATTCGTTATTAATTCGTGTTTAAATTAGCTTACAATCCAATATTGAGCCATGCAGGAATAGTGTGAGGAGTAAATTAGATTTGAAACAATTTTTTCAATTTATTTCGTAATTGTTTCGTAATTATTTCGTAATTGTTTCGTAATTATTTCGTAATTATTTCGTAATTATTTTCGCATGTCTGGTGCAAGTTTTATAGTTGTTGTTTGTTTTGTCACACCAACAGTCAACAACAGAGGGAGAGGGAAGCTTCAGAAGTTCCCCCTGTCCCATTTGGAGGTTTTTTTTAGCATATTGCGCAATCGCGTCCGCCATTAATGAATCGATTCGTAATTTTACGAAATTTCAGAAATTTTGAAATTTTTAAAAGGAAAATTTTGGAATTATTAAAAAAAACGAAATGCAAGGGCCCCCTAAAAACAAAACGAGTTTAGAACCAAATTTTTCCGTGGTTACCCAAGCCTAGTATTTATAACCCAATCCTGATTTTATTGAAACACTTTGCTCCCCTCTCTCCACTAAACCAGCATGCAACTGAGATGAAAGGAAGGTAAGTAGCCAGTGTGTGCACATTTGTGTGTGTGTGAGTGTATGTATGTGGATAGCTGTCTGATAATCTCTGGCCCAATTATTACGCTATTAGCAAAATGTATGGGATGCTTATAATTTTAATTAAAATATAGATGTCATCCAAATTAATCTTATAATCTCTGTAAGAAAAGGTGTCACTTGAATTGATCTGTCCAATTTCTGGGCCTGTTGCTATCCTTTCATTTAGCCTGAGCTGCAGGTGATCATATATCAAAATTTAACATGCCTAAGAGTACCAGTTCAAAACCTGCTGCCAGATTTAGTTCTGGTGATCGGAACAAAGGCAATAAAAAAGAAGGATGGAAAGCAATCCCGTTTCTTCAAACTCTTGCTCAGTTGGGAACGAGTCCAGCTATAAACTCAGGATTATGTTCATTATCTCCTGCTCTGTTAATATATATATATATATACAGGACAACTAATGCTTTTCTGTTTTTCAATCTATAAAAGTGTCAGCGTGCTTCACCAAGGATGTAGATAATTTTAACTTCCCAGCTGGGTTTTATGTCTCTTTTAAAAAGGATAATCAAATATATATCTGAGGAAAATAAATTGTACAAGAAGACAAGGTTTTCATGCTGGAATTGTGGATTAGCAGCAACAGATTATTTATATATGTGGTGACATTTAGATTAATAATAAAAGGGATGCACAGAGAATGATTGCCAGATAGGAAATATTACTGGAGCTAGAAATAGTACATTTAGAAATAAATAATGAAAATCTAGTTCTTGTGGGTTTTTTCGGGGTATATGGCCATGTTCTAGAGGCATTTCTCCTGACGTTTCGCCTGCATCTTTGGCAAGCATCCTCAGAGGTAGTGAGGTCACTACCTCTGAGGATGCTTGCCATAGATGCAGGCGAAACGTCAGGAGAAATGCCTCTAGAACATGGCCATATAGTCCGAAAAAAACCACAAGAACTGAGTGATTCCAGCCATGAAAGCCTTCGACAATACAATGAAAATCTAGATTGAACACACCGCAGAATAGTTTCAGTGACTGGCTAAAGTTGACATTGCTAATAGAAGGCTGGTGTGCGTGAATTAAAATATGGCAGATCATGTATTTAAAATAAAGGACATAAAACTTTTAGCTATGGTAGGAAACAGAACTATAAATGTATGAGTGAGCAGTAACCATTTATAGATGTTATCTGTCCAACATGATGAAACAAAATTACAAATTATATCATTCACAAACACTCCCATTATGTTCTTTCCGGCAGCAGGAGCAGGCACAGTAGGTAATGAGGAATTCAAGAGGAATGAAATCTTTAAGACCATATCCAGGACTGTGACTCATTATTTGTTGCTCTCAACCAAAGCAGAGATTTGTAGCTATGGATGGAATGAAGATTCATATCTATCTATCTATCTATCTATCTATCTATCTATCCATCCATCCATCCATCCATCCATCCATCCATCCATCTAGGTCAAAAATAGATTGAGTGTCCTAGACAGGTGAGATTTACTTTGTGTGAAAAATGCATGCACTATTGTGTTGAATTTCACAGTATAGAATATATCAGAAATAGTGCATTTTGTTTCACAGAATACAGCCTAAACTACAGAAAAAACTGCAGTTCATTTCTAAATGGCACCGGGATTGTGGCGCAGCTGGCTGAGTGTCAGCTACATTCAGATCACGCTGACCAAAAAGGTCATGAGTTTGAAGCCAGCCCGGGTTGGAGTGGGTTTCCAACCAATTGTGTGCAACCTGCTGTCAACCTTTGCAACCCGAAAGACAGTTGCATCTGTCAAGTAGGAAAATAAGGTACCACCGTAAAGTGTGGGGAGGCTAAATTAACTGATTTATGAGGCCATAAAGAAGACTCCAGCAAAGCATTCCAGCGGGGAAGCATGCGGGGAATGCAGAAGTGCTTCATCAGCGTCGCAGATGGACAATGAAAGCGACAGCTCCCCTGGCAGCCAGAAAAAGTTAAATAGCCTCTGTGTGTGTCTGTATATGTTTGTATGTCAAAAATTGGCATTGAATGTTTGCCATATATGTGTACACTGTAATCCGCCCTGAGTCCCCTGCGTGGTGAGAAGGGCGGAATATAAAAGCTGTAAATAAATAAATAAATAAATCACATTTCACTTCATATTCTCCATTATATTTAAGTCATGGAAAGCGTGGTGGCCTCACAACTCCAGGTATTCTTGAGAGACACGGATTATCTGGATCCGGCACAGTCTGGTTTCAGACCGGGACATGGTACCGAGACGGTCTTGGTCGCCTTAGTGGATGATCTGCGCTGAGAGCTAGACAGGGGGAGTGTGTCCCTGTTGGTGCTCCTGGACCTCTCAGCGGCCTTTGATACCGTCGACCACGGTATCCTTCTGGGGCGTCTTGCGGAAATGGGTCTTGGGGGCACTGCTTTGCAGTGGCTCCAGTCATTTCTGGAGGGCCGTACCCAGAAGGTGTTATTGGGGGACTCCTGTTCAACACCACAGCCTTTGACCTGTGGGGTTCCACAGGGCTCTATATTGTCCCCCATGCTGTTTAATATCTACATGAAGCCGCTGGGTGAGATCATCCGGAGTTTCGGGGTGCGGTGTCATCTGTACGCAGATGATGTCCAACTCTGTCACTCCTTCCCACCTGCTACTAAGGAGGCTGTCGAGGTCCTGAACCGGTGCCTGGCCGCTGTAATGGTCTGGATGAGGGCGAACAAACTGAAATTAAATCCAGACAAGACAGAGGTACTCCTGGTCAGTCGCAAGGCCGAGCAGGGTATAGGGTTACAGCCTGTGCTGGATGGGGTCGCACTCCCCTTGAAGGCGCAGGTTCGCAGCTTGGGTGTGATCCTGGATTCATCGTTGAGCCTGGATCCCCAGGTCTCGGCGGTGACCAGGGGAGCATTTGCACAGCTTAGGCTCGTGCGCCAGCTGCGCCCGTACCTTGGGAAGTCTGACTTGGCCATGGTGGTACATGCTCTGGTCACATCCCGCCTTGACTACTGCAACACTCTCTACGTGGGGCTGCCCTTGAAGACGGCCCGGAAGCTTCAGCTAGTCCAGCGCGCGGCAGCCGTGTTACTAACAGGAGCAGGACGCAGGGAGCATACAACGCCCTTGCTGTTCCAGCTCCATTGGCTGCCGATCTGCTACCGGGCCCAATTTAAGGTGCTGGTGCTATCCTACAAAGCCCTAAACGGTTCCGGCCCAAAGTACCTCTCGGACCGCATCTCGGCCTATGAGCCCACGAGGACCTTGAGATCATCTGGGGAGGCCCTTCTCTCGATCCCGCCTGCCTCACAGGCACGTCTGGCGGGGACGAGAGAGAGGGCCTTCTCGGTGGTGGCCCCCCGGCTGTGGAACACCCTCCCTGCTGACATCAGACAGGCGCCCTCCCTTATGGCCTTCCGTAAGAGCCTGAAGACATGGCTATTCGAGAAGGCATTTAACTGAGTGCTATAGTAACTGGAAATGACAACTGGAACGGACTACAACTACGAGATTGATTATGATTCTATGATAAGACGGAGCGGATTTTTAGTGTAATTAGATGATGTGTAGTAGTGATGTTGGTTTTGTCGTCTTGGCTCATTGTAAATTGTCTTTTGTGTGCTGTACACTGCCGCGAGTCGCCCTAGGGCTGAGAGCGGCGGTTAATAAATGCAGGAAATAAAATAAATAAATAAATAATATTTTAGGATTTAAAAGATACATATAGGGGCTCACTGATCCCTGATGCTAATGGTTTAATTACCAAGTTAAGCTTCTGATACTAAATGATCACTGCATCAATAAAAAATAGAGGTTTAGCTGACACTAAGAACTCTGCAGTTATTGACTTTTTTTGCAACAGGGAGAAAATCATTCTATCCGGTTTGCAAGAATGAAATTTCCAAAGATATACATTGCTCTTGGCAACCAAACTAAAACTCTGGAAGCAAATAAATAGTGAACTGGGAGTACTGGTTTGTATTTAATCAGAACTGCTAATTGCTGGTGTTGACCTATAAAGCCCTAAATGACTCCAGCCCAGTTGACCTGTCCGAACGGATTCTCCCCCACGAACTATCAAGGTTGTTAAGATCTTCTGGAGGGGCCCTGCTCTCGGTCCCACCACCTTCGCAATCGCGTCTGGTGGGGACGAGAGAGGGCCTTCTCGGTGATGGCCCCTCGGCTGTGGAACTCTCTCCCGATAGAGATCAGATCTGCCCCCTCCCTCCTGACTTTCAGAAAGATGGTAAAATCTTGGCTCTGGAATTTAGCATTCTCAGATTGATGATCGAATCAATAACTGTTGACCACAAGGCGGATCAACATCACAGTGATCCAAATATACGCCCCAACCACAGCTGCTGAAGAAGCAGAAGTAGATCAGTTCTATGAGGATCTGCAGGACCTACTGGATAATACACCAAAAAGAGACATTATTTTCATTACAGGAGACTGGAATGCCAAGGTGGGAAGTCAAATGACAACTGGGATCACAGGCAAGCATGGTCTGGGAGAACAAAATGAAGCGGGACGCAGGCTGATAGAATTCTGCCAGGAAAACTCGCTGTGTATAATGAATACTCTCTTCCAACAACCTAAAAGACGGCTTTATACATGGACCTCACCAGATGGTCAACACCGAAATCAGATTGACTACATCCTTTGCAGCCAAAGGTGGCGGACATCCATCCAGTCGGTGAAAACAAGACCTGGGGCTGACTGTAGCTCAGATCACGAACTTCTTATTGCCCAATTTAGAATAAAACTAAAGAGATCAGGGAAAATACACAGACCAGTTAGATATGATCTCACTAACATTCCTAGCGAATATACAGTGGAAGTGAAGAACAGATTTGAAGGACTAGATTTAGTAAACAGAGTCCCAGAAGAACTATGGACAGATGTCCTCGACATTGTTCAGGAGGCGGCAACAAAGTACGTTCCAAAGAAAAAGAAAACCAAGAAGGCAAAATGGTTGTCTGCTGAGACACTGGAAGTAGCCCAAGAAAGGAGGAAAGCAAAAGGAAACAGTGAAAAGGGGAGATATGCCCAGTTAAATGCGCAATTCCAGAGGTTAGCCAGAAGAGATAAGGAACTATTTTTAAATAAGCAATGCATGGAAGTGGAAGAAGACAACAGAATAGGAAGGACAAGAGACCTCTTCCAGAAAATTAGAAACATTGGAGGTAAATTTCAGGCAAAAATTGGTATGATAAGAAACAAAGATGGCAGGGACCTAACAGAAGCTGGAGAGATCAAGAGAAGGTGGCGAGACTATACAGAAGATCTGTATAGGAAGGATAACAATATCGAGGATAGCTTTGACGGTGTGGTGAATGAATTAGAACCAGACATCCTGAGGAGTGAGGTTGAATGGGCCTTAAGAAGCATTGCTAACAACAAGGCAGCAGGAGATGATGGGATCCCAGCTGAACTGTTTAAAATCTTAAAAGATGATGCTGTCAAGGTGATGCATGCCATTTGCCAGCAAATATGGAAAACACAAGAATGGCCATCAGACTGGAAAAAATCAACTTATATCCCTATACCAAAAAAGGGAAATGCGAAAGACTGCTCAAACTTCCGTACAGTGGCCCTTATTTCTCATGCCAGTAAGGTAATGCTCAAGATCCTGCAAGGAAGACTCCAGCAATACATGGAGCGAGAGCTGCCAGACGTTCAAGCTGGGTTTAGAAAAGGCAGAGGAACGAGAGACCAGATTGCCAATATCCGCTGGATAATGGAGAAAGGCAGGGAGTTTCAGAAAAACATCTACTTCTGCTTCATTGACTATTCTAAAGCCTTTGACTGTGTGGATCATAATAAATTGTGGCAAGTTCTTGGTGGGATGGGCATCCCAAGCCACCTTGTCTCTCTCCTGAGGAATCTGTACAAGGACCAAGTAGCAACAGTCAGAACTGACCACGGAACAACAGACTGGTTCAAGATTGGGAAAGGCGTACGGCAAGGCTGCATCCTCTCACCCAACCTTTTTAACTTGTATGCAGAACACATCATGCGATGTGCGGGGCTGGATGAATGCAAAGCTGGGGTGAAAATTGCTGGAAGAAACATTAACAACCTCAGATATGCAGATGACACCACTCTGATGGCCGAAAGCGAGGAGGAGCTGAGGAGCCTTCTAATCAAGGTGAAAGAAGAAAGCGCAAAAGCCGGGTTGCAGCTAAACGTAAAAAAAACCAAGATTATGGCAACAAGAATGATTGACAACTGGAAAATAGAGGGAGAAACCGTGGAGGCCGTGACAGACTTTGTATTTCTAGGTGCAAAGATTACTGCAGATGCAGACTGTGGCCAGGAAATCAGAAGACGCTTACTTCTTGGGAGGAGAGCAATGTCCAGTCTCGATAAAATAGTGAAGAGTAGAGACATCAGACTGGCAACAAAGATCCGCCTAGTCAAAGCCATGGTATTCCCTGTAGTCACCTACGGATGTGAGAGCTGGACCTTAGGGAAGGCTGAGCGAAGGAAGATCGATGCTTTTGAGCTGTGGTGTTGGAGGAAAGTGCTGAGAGTGCCTTGGACTGCGAGAAGATCCAACCAGTCCATCCTCCAGGAAATAAAACCCGACTGCTCACTGGAGGGAAAGATACTAGAGACAAAGTTGAAGTACTTTGGCCACATCATGAGGAGACAGGAAAGCCTAGAGAAGACAATAATGCTGGGGAAAGTGGAAGGCAAAAGGAAGAGGGGCCGACCAAGGGCAAGATGGATGGATGGCATCCTTGAAGTGACTGGACTGACCTTGAGGGAGCTGGGGGTGGTAACGGCCGACAGGGAGCTCTGGCGTAGGCTGGTCCATGAGGTCACGAAGAGTCGGAGACGACTGAACGAATGAACAACAACAACAACAAGGCGGATGGTGATGAATTTGTGATTTACCTTGACGAATTGGCTTTATATAATTCTTGATCTGTATTTTAATATGTTTTCATGTATTAATGTACTATGATGTTATTATGCTTTAGTTTATTTGTATATTGATTCTCTGTTGTTAGCCGGCCTGAGTCCCTCTAAAAGCTCTAAATAAATAAATAATAATAAATAAATTGCAGTGGAACCAGAGTCTGAACACTGGAACTTTTTGATTTAATGTGAAAGGGGGAGATGTTATTTTCATACTTAACTTTCTATATTCAGAGTTCCCTATTTTATTTCTTATTGCGTGTGAATGGGTGACACCCCTCCCACCAACAGAACCATAGAAGACACAAACACCGAGCTGGGAAAAAAATGGCCACAACTTGTTTATTGATTACAGGAACTGAAGGGTTGGCAGCCAGGCATGGGTTCTGGATCAAGATCACTCAGCCCGCTGCTGACTGATACCGCTATACACGTCAGGGTGGTCACTGGTACAATACCAGGCTGCGTTCCTTGGCACCCCTGGGAAGCACTAGACATTCCCCCTTCCACTGGGGGGGGGGGGGGGAAGAAACCAGATCTAGGGTCCATGCCACATGCCAACCTAAGTTGTGACGAGATAACATTAACCCAAACCAATGTTAACATTGTCCAAACCAAACAGGCATGCAGGGCGGGTGGGATAGCAAGTTGAAGCAGGCACAGTGCCTGCACATACCCGGGGCAGCCCTTTAAGGGCTGCTGAGCAGAGGGAGGAGGCCAGCTCTGGCCAATCAGAGGTCCAGGCAGGACCAGCCAACCGGTAGGAAAAACTCCTACCATGCAGGGGGCTTCTGGGAAGAAGAACTACCAAGGCTGGCGGGAGAGCGTCATCGCCGCAACAGGCATTGCCTGGTAAGTCAAGCAATGCATTTTTAGCTGTAGTCCTGAGCTACAGGATCTTTTCCAGCAATAGTAGCATGCAGTGGCACATGGAGTCTCCCATGTCAGTGGAGAGTGAATCCACTCTGGAATCTAGTCTCAGTTTCAATGGACCCAAGCCAGATACTGGTATATAGCCAACAAATTTGCCAGCAGACCTTGGTAGATTAGGTTCTTGTGGTTTTTTTTCGGGCTATAGAGCCATGTTCTAGAGGCATTTCTCCTGACGTTTCGCCTGCATCTATGGCAAGCATCCTCAGATGTTTGAGGAAACCTCTGAGGATGCTTGCCATAGATGCAGGCGAAACGTCAGGAGAAATGCCTCTAGAACATGGCTCTATAGCCCAGAAAAACCCACAAGAACCTAGTGATTCCAGCCATGAAAGCCTTCGACAATACCTTGGTAGATTGTTTTGGGCTCTGTATATATACAGAGCCCAAAACAATATACTTCGGAATATTCTGACCGGGCTTGGTGTTGAATGGGCAATGAAATTTTTTCCTGGTAGAGATGAAAACTTCTAGAACAAGTTTATCAATGTGGATCAATAAAAGTTTCACAGTTATAGGAACCATTTGGCGGGTAAGGCTTCATGATGATGAGTATCTGCACACACAAAAATTGATTGCACAACTAAGATGCA
The DNA here is from genome assembly GCF_037176765.1 of Anolis sagrei. Taxonomy (NCBI): domain Eukaryota; kingdom Metazoa; phylum Chordata; class Lepidosauria; order Squamata; family Anolidae; genus Anolis; species Anolis sagrei. Next base: position 94,196,008 of record NC_090025.1, read on the forward strand.
ATGTTAAGACCTCCCTCCCTAATGAATTTCTGGCAATGGCTCTCAGTAATTTGAGGAGCCAAGTAGAAGTGATAGAATAGCATTAGCCAGGATACTGTCCAGGACCCTAGCATAATATCTTTCTGTTTTAAAAGACACAGTGATCAAGCTTTGGAGGACTGGGTGCGGCTTTGCCATAATCCATGTTGTAAAAGTATAGCCTGGAGTCACAAGTCTCTTCTACATCACCAGCAAGGTTGACTTTGTACTAAGCTTAGTTAAATATACTTTGGACCTCATTAGACGGGCAGGGGAAAGCAGGAGAATCCATTTTACACAATTTCCTGGCTCGAGAACAGTACGTGTGAAAAAGATCTTGGAGTCCTCGTGGACAACAAGTTAAACATGAGCCAACAATGTGATGTGGCGGCAAAAAAAGCCAATGGGATTTTGGCCTGCATCAATAGGAGCATAGTGTCTAGATCTAGGGAAGTAAGGATACCCCTCTATTCCGCTTTGGTTAGACCACATCTGGAATATTGTGTCCAATTCTGGGCACCACAATTGAAGAGAGATATTGACAAGCTGGAATGTGTCCAAAGGAGGGTGACTAAAATATCAAGGGTCTGGAGAACAACCCCTATGAGGAGTGGCTTAAGGAGCTGGGCATGTTTAGCCTGAAGAAGAGAAAGCTGAGAGGAGATATGATAGCCATGTATAAATATGTGAGAGGAAGCCACAGGGAGGAGGGAGCAAGCTTGTTTTCTGCTTCCTTGGAGACTAGGATGCGGAACAATGGCTTCAAACTACAAGAGAAGAGATTCCATCTGAACACGAGGAAGAACTTCCTGACTGTGAGAGCCATTCAACAGTGGAACTCTCTGCCCCAGAGTGTGGTGGAGGCTCCTTCTTTGGAAGCTTTTAAATAGAGGCTGGATGGCCATATGTCAGGGGTGATTTGAATGCAATATTCCTGCTTCTTGGCAGGGGGTTGGACTGGATGGCCCATGAGGTTTCTTCCAACTGTTTGATTCTATGATTCTATGATTCCTCCCATCTTTCCCCATCTTCAGGAATGCTCTCACATGCTTACTACACCTTTCCCCATCTTCTCTCTGCTTTACCCTTCATTTTGCTGTTTGGAGTCCTGAACGAGGTCTAAGAACTTTGTTTCCATGTGTTTGGGAAATGGAGCACCCAAGAGTCTCACCAGAAGTGCCCTTATGTCATCTGATGGCTTCAGGTGCCTCCAGTTTCCTAAATGCCTGGAAATAGAGTCTGAAGATCATGGGATGAAGTCCTTAGTTAATTTTGTAGATATAGGATTCTGATCACTGTAATTAAAAATGAAAGAAGTGTGACAAAAGTGACAAACTATCTGAAACAGAAGAATGGAAATACAATAATATAAAAGGAAGAGAAAATAAGATGGAAGAAAAGTCAAGAGAAAAGAAAGAAGAGGAAAAACCACACGGAAGATACTCAGGAACTCAACAAAGGAGATATATAATATCCTTCTCCTGGTTTTAACTACCTATCTGCTGTTTCCCCCCCACTTTTTCCCTTCTTTGTTTTGTTTTGTCTGTTTGTTTTTGTTTTTGTTTTCTTGTTTTCTGTTTTTGTTTTTTCTTGTTTTTTATCTGTTAGTTCTGTTTTTGTTTTTTTTTTTGTTTTTTATGTGGGCTGGATGAGGGGGAACAAGCTGAAGATTAATCCTGACAAGACAGAGGTCCTCCTGGTCGATCGCAAACCAGACCGGGGTATAGGGTGGCAACCTTTGCTGGACGGGGTTACACTCCCTCTGAAATCACAGGTCCGCAGTTTGGGTGTTCTCCTGGACTCATCACTTTCACTTGAAGCTCAGGAGTCAGTGGTGGCCGGGAGGGCCTTTGCACAATTGAGAGTCATGCGCCAACTGCGACCGTACCTCATGAAGGCGGATCTGGCCAGGGTGGTCCATGCCTTAGTCACCTCCAGATTGGACTACTGTAATGCATTTTATGTGGGGCTGCCCTTGAAACGGCCTGGAAATTTCAGTTGGTTCAACGGGCGGCGGTCAGGCTGTTAACGGATGCTTCTTACAGGGAGAGGTCAACCCTCCTGTTTAAGGAGCTTCATTGGCTGCCGTTCATTTTCCGGGCCCAATTCAAGGTGCAGGTGCTTACCTACAAAGCCCTAAACGATTTGGGACCCACCTACCTGCGTGACCGCATTTCCGTATATGAACCCACACGATCTCTTCGTTCATCTGGAGAGGCCCTGCTCACGATCCCACCTGCATCGCAAGCACGATTGGTGGGGACGAGGGACAGGGCCTTCTCGGTGGTGGCCCCACGACTCTGGAACTCCCTCCCCAAGGACATTAGGCATGCCCCAACATTGGCTGTCTTCAGAAGGAGCTTGAAAACATGGATGTTCCAGTGTACCTTCCCAGATTAAGGAATCCCAAGCAATATGTCCCAAATGCACTTTACGAGAGAGTTAGAAGTGTCTGCACACCCACTTACCCCCCAAATATCCACCCTTTTCACCTGGTCATGCCCAGCATTTTTTTTTAAAAAAAATCTTTACATTTGGCACTGCCAGGTTTTTAAATTGCATCGTGTTATTTTGTTACTGTTTTTGCTTTGCTATGAGTTATTTATTGTTGTACTGTATTGTTGTGGTTATATTTTGGGGCTCGGCCTCTTGTAAGCCACACCAAGTCCTGCGGGAGATGGTAGTGGGGTATAAATAAAGGATTATTATTATTATTATTATTATTATTATTATTATTATTATTAGTACTATCTCTATTATTTTTGTATTTTAAAAGAAAATTTTCAATAAAGATTGTATTAAAAAATAAAAAAATGAAAGAAGTGTGTCGGAAGTATTATGAATGTTTATCTGTGATAGGGCATGCTTACAAGAAAATTATTTCATGATTTCAACATGTTTGAGCCAGGCCTGAGTTGATGAAAAATGAAGATGATTACATTATATTTCTGAAGATGAGAAAACTGGTAGATTGAGAAGTCGCTCCATTTATCTAGCCTGAGTGCATAGATATTTAAATTCATACAGTGGGAATTTGGGAGCATTCGGTCCTTTAATTTCATCAGCAGGGTATTATATGAAGATTTTATTGTGTTACCTTAAAACAGAATCTCTAACGACATTTGTGCCCTCAAGAGAAATGATTAAGATAAAAATTGCGATGAAAAATGAAATAGTGCCTATTCAGAGTTATCACCTGCCAGCCATCTTGGAAATTACACTGTAAAAATCTAAGTAAATATTCATTATCTGCTATTACAACTCCCTAGGAAGGCAATACCTTAAAGATCCTTACAATTTCATTAGCAAAGCGGAAGAGTGAAAACTCATGCACTTTCTTTCAAAAGACTGAAACAGATCATTATCTTGTGTATATCACCTTTTAAACACTGTCATTCGGATTTAACATGGTTGTTGAATAAATGTTACCTTTCCATGGCAATACCATTTCCAGTCAAGTCCAGCCCAGTTTCTTCCTCAGAAGCCAAAGTAATGTGGGTATCTTTGGTTACTGTGAAACCTCAGCTTGTGTGTATGTGGAGACAGTTGTCCTGATTAGCAAAATAATTTGGACTAACCCTGAGAGTTAGACCTTAGGGAAGGCTGAGCGAAGGAAGATAAATGCTTTTGAACTGTGGTGTTGGAGGAAAGTTCTGAGAGTGCCTTGGACCGCCAGGAGATCCAACCAGTACATACTTCAAGAAATAAAGCCCGACTGCTCATTGGCGGGAAGGATATTAGAGGAAAAGATGAAGTACTTTGGCCACATCATGAGAAGACAGGAGAGCTTAGAGAAGACAATGATGCTGGGGAAAATGGAAGGAGAAAGGAAGAGGGGCCGACCAAGGGAAAGATGGATGGATGGCATCCTTGAAGTGACTGGCTTGACCTTGAAGGAGCTGGGGGTGGTGACGGCCGAAAGGGAGCTCTGGCATGGGCTGTTCCATGAGGTCACGAAGAGTCAGAAACGACTGAACAAATAAACAACAACAAAGCCCTGTTTATTCCATTATGGAATTTAGGAACTCAGTAGTGGAACTCCCTGCCCCAGAGTGTGGTGGAGGCTCTTTCTTTGGAGGCTTTTAAACAGAGGCTGGATGGCTATCTGTTGGAGGTGCTTTGAATGCAATTTTCCTACTTCTTGGTAGGGGGTTGGACTGGATGGCCCATGAGCTCTCTTCCAACTCTGTGATTCTAGGATGCTTTTTTAGGATACTCACTTACACCGTCTTTCACTCAGCCACTGACCATACATTGCTGTAGTGAAATTGCTACTCTATGTTAAATTTTTGGTGTATAGCTCTATGTTTACATATGGCAGATAGGGAAGAAAAGGCACAGACAGGGTAGCAACAGCAGAGATAGGATTTATTTGCATATGGAAGCCGATTGGTCATATGCAGATTAGTGTAGGCCCAGGATTTGAAAAGGTTGCTAGGCCAAAATGACAGTTGGAGAGAGAGAAGAGCTAAACATTCCTTTACAATTTTATTTTTTCCTTTACAATTTAGCTGTAAATCGCCTAGAGCATTCTCGGATGGAGGGCGATTAATAAGTAATTAAATATGATGATGATATCATATTTGTATTGCAAAAAAACCCCAAAAACAAAAACAAAAAAAACAAAGAAACCACCACACTTTAAAACAATACAATAATTAAAATGAAGAATAATTTTAACTAATATAAACTTATTAGTATTTCAATGGGAAGTGTGGGCCTGCTTTTGGCTAATGAGATAAGATTGCTGTTGTTGTTGCTGCTTGCTTTCAAGTAGTTTCAGACTTAGGTAGATCCTGAGTGAGGGCTGGGTAAATGACCTTGGAGGGCCGTTTCTGGCCCTCAGGCATTAGTTTGAAGACCCCTGATGTAGACAATCAAGGGCATTAATAGCTTGCGATTAAAACTTCCAATTTTAAGTACTATTTTCTCTATAAAAGATATTACTTAATTTTTATTTTAATGATCTTCTAGAAGACTCCGTACAAGGAAACATCAGGCATCATAAATACCTCTAAAATCTATGATGTTTTTGCTAAATTGTGATTAATATAATTAATTGAGGCAAACCGTGTCTCGTATTTTTCCTTGACACTTATTTATGTACTAGTTGCAATCACATTTTACTTAGAGTATTCATAGTCTTATAGCTCCCAGTGGATAATGTCTTGCTGATTGTTAGATTAGATTCTTGAATTGTGCTCTGTGAGAAACTACTTGGAAGCTACCATTCATCTGGATAGCGATATAGTTATTAACTAAGTTATCAACTGCCAAACTCACAAATTTTATATTTTGTCTGTTTGTTTGTTTTGTTCTGTTAGAAATGTAATACAATTGACTGGTTGCCCTGACACGACAAATAAATTAACTAAGAGATATTTATGATTTATGTTTTTAATTGATCTTGTTAAGGTATTATATTATATGTTAATGTTGTATGCTGTTGGCTTTAAATTGTTGCCTCTGTTAACTGTCCTGAGTCGCCTGCGTGCTGAGAGGGGCGGTATATAAATATAGGAAATAAATAAATAAATGGTACCTACCAAACTCTTAGGTACTACTACTACTCCTGTAATAACTTTTCCAGGTTCACTTGGTTTAATGGGAGTTTCTTCCAGATAATTGTACTAATGACCCTAGTCCTATTTATTGATCAGTTTTTTTTGGATATGTTAAAAAAGTCATGGTTTTGACCATCAAAGGAACAAGAAAGTTAAAGACTTCCAGAAGTTGCAGAGCTCCCATTTCCATTGCCTTTCACCACTGGACTATGGACCAAGGCTCATGAGAACAACATTTCAGCAGCACTTAGGACCTCTTCACATCATCATCATCATCATCATCATCATCATCATCATCATCATCTAATAACTTATTAATCGCCCTCCATCCGAGAATGCTCTAGGCGATTTACAGCTAAATTATAAAAGATAAAATACATACATACAAAAATTAAAAATTAACAGAGATCGAATCCTCTAGTAAAAAGGCAGGTCTTAAGTGCGAGAGTAAAAGGCCCTAAGTCACGCATGGCTCTCATGTAGGGCGGCAAGGAATTCCACAAGGCAGGGGCAGAAATAGAAAAAGCCCCGCGTCTGGTACTTTCCAAGTGCACTTCTCTAGGACCTGGAATATGGAGTAAGTCACGTTGGGCTGGTCGTTGCGACCTCCAATGATGGGAGAAGGAGAGGCGGTCCCTAAGGTACGATGGACCCTGGCCGTAAAGAGTTTTAAAGGTCAGAACCAGCATCTTATACAGGCCACGGTACTCAGTTGGAAGCCAATGTAAATGTTGCAGCACTGGTGTTATATGGCATTTCATGGGTGTTCCTGTGAGTAACCTGGGTGCCGCATTCTGAACAATACGAAGCTTTCGGGTCATAGACATCGGAAGGGCCACATACAGGGCGTTGCAATAGTCCAGCCTAGACGTGAAAGTGGCATGGATGACAGTTGCCAGAGCCTCGTTAGATAGGTAGGGTGCCAGTTGCCTCGCTTGTCGTAGATGGAAAAAGGCCCGTTTGCTGGCAGCAGCGACCTGAGCTTCCATTGTCAGCTGTAAATCCAGGATGATACCTAAGCTCTTAACAGAGGTCGATGGAGATAGGGCAGCACCATCGAAGGTGGGTAATGGGGCCAAGCCATTTTACTGGAAGTTGCAGTAGAAGGTTTGTAGGGTGGCTTGTGGTGCCCTCCGTGCCCTCCCGTGTTTCCCCATCATATGGTGGGGATGGAACAAGGCACTTTGGCACCTTGTCCTCATCAGATGGGAGAAAGGGTGGAAGAAACTTGCAACGCTTCCTCTCCACTTTGGGATGAATGTGGATGGGGCCTGCTGAGCATTGTTTGATGATGTTCGGCAGGCCCCGGCCTGGTTCGGCCAAAACTGGAAAAAAAAAGAGCTGAAAAACCCCTGTGTGAAGAGGACTTTAAAGGACCATCCATTTCCTCCAATAGTCTGGGCTGCTGTAGACTTAAAGTACCTGTTGGTAGCTTCCATAATGGCCACAAAAGTTAGTGTGTTTATTTATTTATTTATTTATTTTATTACCGGCACTTATACCCCGCCCTTCTCACACCCAAGGGGGGACTCAGGGCGGCTTACACAACGAGGCACCATTCCGCACCCATACAATTACAGTTATACAAAATGACAATCATAATGAAAACAATTAAAACAGTTATCATAGATAAAACCACAATGCAATTAACAATCAATAACACAATATATATCACAACATATAGAACAATTCACGTGTTCAGCATTCGTCTTTCCGGGTTCCAGATCCCATTCTATTATACCTTTCCTAGATAGTGTCAATTCTTTACTTGCTCGTTTGACCAAACGCTTGGTCCCACATCCATGTTTTGAGTTTTCTCCTAAAGGAGAGGAGTGAGGTCACTGTTCTGATTTCCCCGGGAAGCGAGTTCCACAGGCAGGGGGCCGCCACCGAGAAGGCCCTGCTCCTCGTCCCTGCCAACCTCACTTGTGACACTGGCGGGGTCGAGAGCAGGCCCCCCCCGGCTGATCTTAAACTCCGGGGTGGGACGTAAAGGGAGATCCGTTCGGACAAATACACTGGGCCAGAGCCGTATAGGGTTTTGTAGGTCAAAACCAGCACTTTGAATTGTGCTCGGAATTGGATCGGCAGCCAGTGGAGCTGACACAATAGGGGGGTGGTATGCTCCCTGTATGCCGCTCCGGTGAGCAATCTGGCTGCCTCTCGCTGAACTAGTTGAAGTTTCCGAGCAGTCTTCAAAGGCAACCCCACGTAGAGTTCTCCATCCATATCTCATCATATATATCACATATATGGATGTTCATCATCCTCCATCCATATCTCCGGGTGTTGGCTCACTCATCGAATGCCTGTCTCCATAACCACGTCTTCACCTGCTTCCTGAATGTCAGGATAGAAGGGGCGGTTCTGATCTCCTGTGGGAGAGAGTTCCAGAGTCGAAGGGCCACCACCGAGAAGGCCCTGTCCCTCGTCCCCACCAGACATGCTTGCGAGGACAATGGGATCGAGAGCAGGGCCTCTCCAGACGATCTAAATAATCTTGATGGTTCATAGGGGAGAATACATTCGGGTTTTGTTTTTAAGAAGTAAAATTTCTTACCTGTATAGAGACACTGCTGTAAGAACCTCCAATAACACCTGCAATGAGCAACGGGATGTTTTCTTGAATTGCGTATGACCCATCAGGACACATGTATTCTGCTTCATCCACTTTAGTCAACGAAGCCTTGACAAACTCCAGTGACTGCTCTAATGCATACGTGTCCCGTGAGCAACTATCCAAAATATGCACTCCAAGTTTAATTCCTGGGAGCAAGTGGCTGTCTTTGTTGATCTCATCAATTGCAAACAGCATTGCCTCCAGGCGCTGGATGCCTCGATCTTCATTGATCCTGCCACATTCATCTGCACCACTTCCTTTTTCCTTAATTGGAAACAAACCCCCTAAAACCAGGTCTCCTTCAAATCTAACTTCTTTCCTTATAAAGTTGTGGTCACCCAGAGTAGGGAAGACTCCTTTGGACAACAAAGCCAGCACAAGCACCTGGAGCTTTGCAAACATCTTCACTGGTCCTCTCCTTGAAGTTTCAAGAAACATTTGTAGGAATATCTGCTTGAGGCCTGCATTCCTTCCAGCCTATCATCTCACAGTCAGATATCCCAATCCATCCACGTAGGAGGAGCAAGTTGATCAGATCTTTCAGCTGAGTACCTAAAAAAAGAAAAATATAAAAGCCTGAAATAAGACATAGGGTTGCTTTCCGCTCATTCCAAACGAACTGAGTTGGAGGTAGATCCAGACTTAAATACATCTATATAAATCAAAATGTAATGTTCGTTTGTGGGATTAACAGAACTCACAAACCACTGGGGGAGTTGACACCAAATTTGGACACGAGACACCTAACAACCCAATGTATGTCCTTCACTTAAAAAATGGATTTTTTCATTTGGGAGTTGTAGTTGCTGGGATTTATAGTTCACCTACAATCAAAGAGCATTCTGAAGCCCACCAACTATGGAATTGAACCAAACTTGGCACACAGTTCTCCCATGAACAACAGAAAATACTGGAAGAGTTTGGTGGGCAGTGTCCTTTGGTTTTGGAGTTGTAGTTCACCTACATCCAGAGATCACTGTGCACTCAAGCAATGATGGGTTTGGACTAAATTCTACAGAAAGATTCAATATGCCCAAATGTGAACACTGATGGAGTTTGGGGAAAATACAATCTTGACATTTGGGAGTTGTAGTTGCTGGGATTTATAGTTCACCTACAATCACAGAGCATTCTGAACCCCACCAACGAGAGAATTGGGCCAAACCTCCCACACAGAACCCCCATGTGGGCCACAGCAACGCGTGGCATGGGATGGCTAGTTTTATTATATTTATAGCTCACCTTCATCACCAGATATCAGATTGATGTTCATATGAAATCAATTTAAAACAATGTAAAGATTTAAAACATTAAAAACATTTAAGAGTTTCACAACATATTAAACTATTTAATAAATTTTAAAATATTAATGCTGCAGATTTGGAAAAAAACAACTAGAATCTCAAAACATTTGATAAAAGTTGTCTTGTCGCTTGGTTCCAGAATGAAGCCAGCCCTGGTGCTAATTGGACCTCCATTGGGGTCAGGGTGCATTCCACAATTGTTGTGCCTTAGTAGTGACCAGCTCTCAGATGCACATAATGCTCAATGAAACAAAGAGGAGAGCCCTTATAGAAGAATCCATTGGTAAATATATATGTGTAGAGATACTCAGAGGCGGCCCTAGGTAATTTTCAATGGTAAACAAACAGTATTTTGCCCCCCCCCCCCCCCTGAAACCAATCACTGATATATATTTTCTGTTCGTCGTGGGAGTTCTGTGTGCCATATTTGGTTCAATTCCATCCTTGGTGGAGTTCAGAATGCTCTTTGATTGTAGGAGAACTATACATCCCAGTAACTACAACTCACATATGTCAAGGTCTATTTTCCCCCAAGAGCACCTCAAGAGCGCCCCTGGGCAAAATCAACTATACTGCAAATGTTTACTTTGCATAATGGGTTGAGCTGCCCTTGGAGATACTACATCACATATTGAGGTCTCAGGCATTTCAGACCTTTAAATGTCATTCCCAAGCAATGGAAACACAGTCAATGTAATTCCTTTTAAATCGGTGCCGTGTAGTTTCACATACTTCTGCATCCAGAGGCCTCTGAGGCCATGGAAGCATTAGGCACCTTGTTCTAATCCCACAAGGTATTTTTCATCCTCTAGTCATTCAGAGCTGGACAAAGTGTGCCTTGCATGCCCCACATGTGGTCATTGGGAGCCCCAAGGATACTCCAAAAAATCCCAATAGCCCCCCTTTTAAAGCCCAAATCACCCACACACCCCTCTAAAAATGCAGCAATTCTGCTCCCTATACCAAAGGCCGCTCAAAGCTCTGCAAAATAAAATTCCAAAAATGTTGTCTAAACCATCACATCACTTTGGGTATGCTCAGGGGTGGCTCAACCCATTACGGAAAGTAAGCATTTGCAGTAGAGTTGATTTTGCCCAGGGGCGCTCTTGAGGCGCTCTTGGGGGGAAATAGACCTTGACATATGTGAGTTGTAGTTACTGGGATGTATAGTTCACCTACAAGCAAATAGCATTCTGAACTCCACCAATGATGGAATTGAACTAAATATGGCACACAGAACTTCCACGACAAACAGAAAATATATATCAGTGATTGGTTGGGGGGGGGGGGAGGGGCAAAATACTGTTTGCTTACCGTTGAAAATTACCTAGGGCTACCCCTGGGTATGCTGTAATGAGCAGACATAGGGAGGAAAAAATACCTCCAACCTCTCTGAGCATTTGTCCATTCCTGTTCTAATTCCAACTCATATATCCATCCATGCTGGATTTTACCAGCCAAGGTGTGCTGGAGTCAAGCTTCTGATCTCTCTTTCCATCTGATCCAAATTAAGCTAATCCTGGTGCCTCTGAAACAAGGAGCTAAAGGACTCTTCTTAAAAAGTTAGCGTTCTTTGACTAGCTTACATCATTTGGATTTTTTTGGTGTTAATGAAAAAAAAATGTGAAGAAGAGACCTTCGACATCTATAATATTATTAATAGTATTAATATTAATAAGATTATTAATAGGATGACAAATCTCCCCAAATCGACAGGTCAGGTTGATCTGGCAGCGAATCTCAAGGAGGGCAACTCCTGGCGGGGGTGAGGGGGCTCCCCGAGGGGGACTCACTCACCGATGCGAGAGACCCTTGAAGAGGCAGCAACCATATTTGGAAGGAGCACGGCGTACTGCCGCGCAAAGAGCTGACCGCCTTCATTTCTGCCAACAAAACTAATAATGTCTTTTTTGGAAAGTCAGAAGGAAGGGGGCTAATCTAATCTTTCTAGGGAGGGAGTTCCACAGCCGAGGGGCCACCACAGAGAAGGCCCTGTCTCTCGTCCCTGCCAGACGTGCCTGCAAAGCAGGCGGGATCGAGAGTAGGGCCTCCCCAGATGATCTTAGGTTCCTGGGGGGTTCGTAGGAAGAGTTGTGTTCAGATAGATAGACTGGGCCGAAACATGTCTTATCTTGATGTCCTCATGTGATGGGAGAAGGAAGGCGGGTGAGTGGGTCACCATGAGGCATCCGTTTTGCCAGCAATTGCCAATGAAATGGAACAAATCAATGTAAGGGCACTCATTTGTAATTTCCCCACATTCTTCAATCAATGTAGATCAGTGGTTCTCAACCTTCCTAATGCCGTGACCCCTTAGTCCAGGTCCTCATGTTGTGGTGACCCCCAACCATAATATTATTTTCGTTGTTACTTCACAACTGTAATTTTGCTACTGTTATGAATGGTAATCTAAATATCTGATATGCAGGATGTATTTTCAGTCACTGGACCAAATTTGGCACAAATACCCAATACTCCCAAATTTGAATACTGGTGAGATTGGGGGTGATTGATTTTGTCATTTGGTAATGCTGGGGTTGCTGGGATTTATAGTTCACCTAAAATCAAAGAGCCTTCTGAACTCCACCAATGATGGAATTGAATCAAACATGGCCCACAGAATTCCCATGAACAAGAGAAAATACTGGGAAGGTTTGGTGGACACTGACCTTGAGTTTTTTGGAGTTGTAGTTCACCTACATCCAGAGAACACTGTGGACTCAAGCAATGATGGATCTGGATCAAACTTGGCACAAATACTCAATATGCCCAAATGTGAACACTGGTAGAGTTTGGAGAAAATAGACCTTGCCATTTGTAATTGTTGGGATTTATAGTTCACCCACAATAAAATAGCATTCTGAACCCCACCGATAGAATTGGACCAAACTTTCCACACAGAACCCCCATGACCAACAGAAAATACTATGTTTTCTGATGGTCTTTGGCAACCCCTTTGACACCCCCTCACGACCCCCATGGGGGTCCCGACCCCCAGGTTGAGAAACACTGATGTAGATAGTTGTTTTCGAAGCTGTGGTCTTATCTGGAGTTTGCCTGGCTATCTATTGTAAACAAGCTACTACAAGTAGCTAAACACTGAGGCTGGTCCAGATAGGAATCGTCTCTGTTAATTTTCTCTGCTTCCAATTCTCTTTTCATCATCTCAGTCAAATAGCCATCCTAACAACTAACCCAACAAAATTCATACAGCACTACTGTATTCCTTGACCACATTGTGACTAGGAGCAAACATAAATATTTATATGGAAAAGATCTTCAGGTTGATATGCTCATCATATCAGGTCATGTTTTGGTTTCCCAGTTTTGTCCTTGATCCTGTTTCTTTAAATTGTACATTTAGAGTTGTAGCCCTTACAGTAAATCAAGTATGGTAATATTTATATAGAGCGCTTCAATAATTTATGCTTGTACTTACCTTTTCTCCTTAAAGCAGAATTTATAATGACAAAGCTTGCAGGCCTATGTATAATTTAGAAACACTTAGCATTATTTAAAAGAGAGTGCTAAGAAATTTAAAGGAGAGAAAATTAAAATTTAACACCAAAAGGAGGAGAAACAAGGTTGTTTGCCTCTGTAGCTCTCTCCTCAGCGCCCATGCCCTGTGCCCACGCAATGGGGAGGCATTGGGAAGAAAGCTGCAAGTTTCAAATTGGCAGAACCCCCTGGAATGAACTCAGCTACTTAAAAGATAGAAATGCTGATAAACAGCTTCAACTACAGTTGATCTAAGCATTCTGAACCATGCCTTCATAAATGGTAAATGATATCTCAGCTGCAAACAACAATCTTTACTCATCACTACAGGCTATCTATTTTGCTGAGCCAATGTATCCGTTTGATTATTTATCCATGCTGCAAGTAAACAGCCTCCAGGATTAAGGCAATGTTGTATACGCTGGTGCCCTATAGATGTACTTAGCCTAAAAATTCCATAGTTCGTAGGCAGTATGGTTACTGACTATGATAACTGGAGTTGTACTTCAAGAACTTCTGGAGGGCACCAGTGTTCTGTCGCGCATTGGACCTGTAAATAGTTGTCTTTAAAACAGGATGTGCATGTTGTAACTCAGCGTGTGCCTTCTGTATCTACTAGTGCTAGTAGGAGGAAACGAGGCTTGGAAGAGGAAGATGCTCAGCAGCAGCTGAAGCGCATTAGGGACATGTTCCTAGAATCTAGTGATGAGGAAGAGTTTCAGGGGTTTACTCATGTGGAGATGGAGATGGAGGATTACCGTGGTGTAAAGCGAGTAGCACGCAGTTCAGATAGTGATGAGGAATCCATTTCCAAGCGTCTTAAAGACATAGCAGATAGCTACGGGTCTGAAAGTGATGATGAAGAGCTGGACTGGACTAGGGTCCAGGAGGTTTAGGATGTGATTAATGCTCCAACTTCCAGTGGGGAGTTCCAAGGGTTCACAGACTCATGGGTTTCGGATACTGCTTCTCAGGATGCAGCCCGGAGTGCAGACTGGCAACAATGGAGGGAACGCAGTTCACCTGCGGAACTGGATGCACCTGGAGGCGAATCCAGCTACTCTGATGGGATTTAAGGAGTAGCTTTGGGGCTATCATGTTGCAGAGTTCAAAGTGTCGTGTACCTGTGTATCCTGCTATTAACTCTTGCCTTGAGTCCTTGCATCCAGAATCATGTTTCGTGATCGTGCTGACTACTTTACCTGGCTTGGAACCGTGAGTCTTGTCTCCTGCCCTGACCTTGGACCGTCTTGACTATTCTTCAATTCTGCCTGTCTCCTGCGTGGACTTCGGACCGTTCCTCATACTGCTTTTTGTGTTGAGATTTTTGAACTGACTGTATTCCATTCTAACCACGAACTGTTTTGCCTGCCTTACTTCAGTTTCCTTTTTACTGCCCAGACTGCCTGGGCTCCTGCTTTGTTTACATTCCTGCAAGCCGCAGGCTCTTTTGTTTATTACTCTGCTGATAAGAGCCATTTGACTTGCTAATTGCCATTAAATTCCTTTTGTTAACCCTTAAGCGGCTGTTTTGCCTCGTTGGTCTGCCTGGGTCTTGACAGTGCAACCTTTGCCCAACGGGAAGCCGGGGGCTCAAAGAGAATTTCTCAGAGGTTTCCACCACAAACAGTTTTTAGATGGCTTGAGAAGTACAACAAAGTCTTTTATTAATGAATGAATGAGACATGCCACATTATCATGGGGTGTCTGCGCCCTACACCACTGGAGAAATTACACTGCTTAGCCGGTATTGAACCACCTGACATCCACCGGGAAGTACCAGCCAATAGTGAAAGGACCAAGGCAGAGACATCCCCAGCTCAAACCCTGTTTGGGTATGAGCCATCACGTCAATGCCTTAAATCTAGAAATAGTTTTCTAAGATCTACAGAGACACTCGCTGGAACACCTCAGCAAGCGAGAGTCCAAAAGTGGCAGGCTCAAACCCAGAACCTCAACCAATGGCTGATACCAAATGAGAGACTCCCTCCTGGGCACACAGAAGACTGGGTGACTTGGAAGGCACTGAACAGACTGTGCTCTGGCACCACGAGATGCAGAGCCAACCTTGAGAAATGGAGCTACAAAGTGGAATCCTCGACATGCGAGTGTGGAGAAGAGCAAGCCACTGACCACCTGCTGCAATGCAACCTGAGCCCTGCCACATGCACAATGGAGGACCTTCTTGCAGCAATACCAGAAGCACTCCAAGTGGCCAGATACTGGTCAAAGGACATTTAACCAACTACCAAACTCACAAGTTTTGTATTTGTCTGTTTGTTTGCTTTGCTGTTAGATATGTAATATAATTTATTAATAAATTAATGAACAATCAAACAGAAACTTCTCTTGTCTTCAGTAAAGTTAAGCAAATAATTCCAAGCTTTTAGGTAACTGGTGAATTCCTAATCTTGCCCACGAAGGACAGGCAACTGTCTTCAATAACTTCTTCTTTACTTTAAAGGAAAATCCCCTTTTTAACTTCTCCCAGGCTATCTGTAAACTTAAACCTAACTGATGTGGGCACCACTACCGGGTTGAACTGCGTCTCAGAGCACCGAGTGGACCTACCAGCAAGGTCTGTAGTCTCTTCAGCTGGAGTTCTTTGATCTTTAGGGTTGTTCTTCCCTGGAAAGTCTTCAAAGCTTTGGGGATGCTATCCTGGAAATACTTTCCCTGGAAATTCTTTCCCTTCTGTTTCTGTTGGAATTTCTGTAACCCTGGAAATTCTTAAAGGGTGAAGCTTTTGTACAGGGGAAGCTTTACACACGTCCTGTACATAGCTTTCCTTGCTGAGACTAACTAAAAAATGGCTCCCTTCCCAATTGCCCTGAGCAAGGGGCGGGACCAAACTTAATGATGATGGACAGGCAGCTTGCCCTATAACTGCAACCAAAGAAGCCAGCTATCTGCAGAGTCCCTGAAACCTAGGACTGCAAACAAACATTCAATGCAAAGCAAACAAAATTGGAGCTCCTGGTACAGCTGTACCAGAACAACCAGTGTGAGCAAGGCTGTAATGAATGGTGAAGTTGATACTTCTGGAATATAGTTATGAGTTTCAAGGGGTCAAAAATAGATGAACAGAACAAATATTAATGATGAGGAAAGTAACATACAAGCTAGAAGAGATTATGGAAGTTTGCTTTTGCCTGAGACCATTGTGAAAGGCATAAATCATTGTAGTGATCGTGAAACCAGGTGTAGGACTTCAGAGACATCTCCCAGGAGCTATCAGAGTCTTACAATGGCCTTTGTGGCCCAGAATGCACATACACTATTGAAATAATGCAGATTGACAGCACTTTAACTATCATGGCTAAATGCTATAGATCAGGGGTTCTCAAACTTTTTAAACCGTTGGAGGGCTGGATTATAATTTGGAAAAAAAACATGAATGAATTCCTATGCACACTGCACATATCTTATTTGTAGTGCATTTTTTTTAAATAATACAATAATTCAAATGAAGAACAATTTTAACAAATATAAACGTATTAGTATTTCAATGGGAAGTGTGGACCTGCTTTTGGCTGATGAGATAGCATTGTTGTTGTTGTTGTTGTTGTTGTTGTATGCTTTCAAGTCGTTTCAGACTTAGGTTGATTCTGAGTGAGGGCTGAGGAAATGACCTTAGAGGGCCATGTGCTGAGGATGTGCGTATGTGGTACACAGACCTAACATGGCAACTTCTGAATAATGGCAGGATTTGAGAAGGATTGACTCACGATTCTGGGAACTGTAGTTCGCCCATATCCTTATGCATTTTCTAATGGGAGTATTCATAAAAACAAAAGGAAAGACTGGCTTTTTTCCCCTAATAAATAGCATTGCACATAACCAAACTGATATTACCAAACTTTGCAAAACAAACAATGTCTTTCTCAAATAATCATGGCACCACTAGGTCCTGAAGCTTGTGTGTGTGTGTGTGTATAATATTCATATATTATACACACACACACACAAGCTTCGGGACCTAGTGGTACCATGATTATTTGAGAAAGACATTGTTTGTTTTGCAAAGTTTGGTAATATCAGTTTGATATGGACTATGCTTCTCCATATCTAAACTTTGTGCAGCTACACTGATGTGTATTTTAAAGACTGTTTATACAGAACACGGCAATAGTTGTTGTCTTTCATGAAAGAGGTAATACATGATCAAAGTCTCATTTGAAGCATCGTTGGAAACAGAAAGGTTGTAATCTGGGAATGAGGAGTGAAAACCTTGTACTGAGGCTAGGCAACAACTCTGTAATTGCAATGATTTATACAAATTGCACATTTCCATATATTTATTTTATACTACACTTTTTAAAAAAAGCATTCACATTGTTCAATACTTCTTCCCACACTCTCATAAACCCAAATGTTCCCACATACTTTTGACTAAATGCTAGCTTTCAAAACTAGGGAGGATTTTGTTTTGCTTTGCAGGAGCTTGTCTTACTTTGCTGCTAGGATAGCCTCATTGGTACTGGAAATTGATTTTGCAGTTGATCTGGAGCCATTTCTGCCCATTTGCAGAGTGACTTGCTCTCCCAGGATCTAATTATTACTGATTTGACAGACTTTGAAGTATAAAGGCCTGAAGTAAAATGATAGAAGTGCAGCAGCTGGAGATGAGAAACTCAACATAAGACATCTAGATCACTTGTGAGAAAGCCTTGGAGAAAAGGAAGTTGCCATTTCGGTATAGGATAGGAGACTGAGTGATGAAATTCCAGAAGCATAATTCAACTCAAGCACTGAGATAAAAAGGGAAGAGTTTTCCACTGCATCGATTGGGGGTGTTTTCAAGCTGCAGTGAAAAATGCCTCAGTATTGCAGTCTAGAAAAATGCCCCTACAACACAGAAGACATCCCTGGATTCGTCAATATTAAATGACTATCGACCCATTTCTAATTTCCCCTTTTTGGGCAAGGTTCTGGAGCAAGTGGTGGCTTCTCACCTCCAGGGATTCTTGGATGAAAGTGATTATCTTGATCCACTGCAGTCTGTTTTTAGGCCTGGTCACAGAATTGAGACAGCTGTGGTCGCCTTGGTGGACTACCTCCGCAGAGATCTGAAGAGGAGGACTTTGCCCTTTTTGGTTCTCTTGGATAGATCATCAGCTTTCGATACCAGCGACCATGGTATCCTTCTGGAGCAGCAATCCAGAATAGGTCTTGGGGGCATTGCACTGCAATGGCTCTGCTCCTTTTTGAAGGATCACACCAGTTGGTGAAGTTGGGGGATCACTGCTCGGATCTCTAGCCATTGACCTGGGGGGCCCCACAAGGTTCCATTCTATCCCCCATGTTTTGCAATATCTACGTGAAAATGCTGGGTAAGGTAATCCAGAGTTTTGGAATTCAGTGCCATCTGTTTGCAGATGACACACAACTGTACTACTCCTTTCCACCAAAATCCAAGGAAGCCCCCTTGATCCTGGACCAGTGCCTGGCAGCTGTGATGGACTGGACGAGGGCTAACAAGCTGAAGCTTAATCCAGACAAGACAGAATTTCTCCTGGTCAGTTGTGAGGCTGATTGGGTTATAGGGTATTACAACTCCACCCCCCCCCCCCCCGAAGACACAGGTCTGCAATCTGGGGATCCTCCTGGATGCAGCACTGATGTTTGATGCTCAGGTTTTGGGGGTGGCTGGGGGGGGGGGGGTCTTTGCACAGTTAAAGCTTGTGTGCCGACTGCGACCATACCTTGAAAAGTCATGGTGGTCCATGCCTTGGTTTCATCTAGATTGGATTACTGCAGTGCACTCTATGTGCACTCTATGTGGGACTGCCTTTGAAGATGGCTCAGAAACTGTAATTGGTGCCAAGATCGACAGTCAGACTACTAACTTGAGCTTGCTATGGAGAGCACATTATACCCCTACTAAGACAGCTCCATTGGTGCCGATAAGTTTCCAGTCCCAGTTCAAAGTGCAGGTTATTGCCTATAAAGCCCTAAACGGTTTGGGTCCTGCCTATCTTTGCGACCGCATCCCCCCTATGAACTGATGTGGGCTCTAAGATCTGCCAGGCAGGCCCTCCTCTAGGTCCTGCCACCATCATAAGCATGGTTGGTGGGACAAAGGAGAGGGCCTTTTTGGTGATGCCTCCCCCGGCTTTCGAACGACTTCCCTGGGAAAATCAGGCAGCCCCCCACGCTGTCTTCCTTCCATAGACACTTGAAGACCTGGCTGTTCAAACAAGCTATTTGAGAATGCCTAGTCCCTAGTTGTTCTGTGCAATAGTTAAGCAGCCTTACACTTCATCACATGCCCTCTTTCCATGGTTACAGCTCTACACTTAACCCATTCTCTTGTCCTATTGCTTACTGCCTGGTCAAATTTGCAGCAGTTTACTACTATGGGTGGATGAGCAAAGTTTTATTGAATCTTATTGTTTTATATGCTTATGTGTCTTACTGTATTGTATTTTATAATGTGTTTTATTTTATGTTCTGTTTTTAAGCACCTTGTGCCATGCGTAAGCTGCTCCGAGTCCCTTCGGAGAGATGGTGGTGGTATACAAGAATAAAGTATTATTATTATTATTATTATTATTATTATTATTATTATTATTTATGTGACCTTGGGGCAACTCCAACTTATTCTTGTTACAGGGTTTTCTTGGCAAGGTGTCTTCGGAAGAAGTTTGTCATTGACACAATGACTTACCCAAGGTCTGCTAGCTAGTTCACTTGCACGAGTAGAGATATGAATCCTGGTCTTCCCATGTCCTGTGCTATGTCTACATGATCCAAATAATATAGATTCAACTTTTAGCTTCTGTGAGGAGTCCAGATGATGCACAGCTGGATTCACAGGATAAGGGCTGCACCAAACCATTAATGCAAAATCTGGTCAGTAACCCGAAGAGCCGGAGGGCTCTGGGGATGCTTTGGGGAATTTATTTGCACGGAGGTGATTTCCTTTTCCCAGATTAACAGTGGAACTACAGTAAAAGAGATGACAGCAAACCAAAGGCGGGGGTGAGAGACAGGGCCTTCTCAGTGGTGGCCCCTTGGCTGTGGAGCGCCCTGCCTGCAGATATCAGATTGGCCCCCTCCCTGCTGGTGTTTCGGAGGAAAGTGAAGACCTGGCTGCTAGAACAAGCATTTGATTAAACAGTGTAATTGAACATAGGAATGGAATAATGGATGATGAGACCAGATTCTGATTTTACTGTTGAGGCGCTAATGATTGTTATTCTGTTGTTTAATGATTTGTGTTACAATTGTTTTTAATTGCCCTATACTTGTCTCGTGATGTTTTGTATCAATGTTGTTCACCGCTTTGAGTCGCTTGAGGGTTGAGAAAAGCGGTATATAAATAAAGTAAATAAATAAATAATAAATAAATTCATTGGAACAACTCTGGAGCAGTTTACCCTGGATTAATTCAGTGGCTCAAACTCTGAAATCACTACACCATGTTGATATAATATTGGACATAAGTGCCATCGGACATATGTGCAGATGTCCATCTCCTAGAATGGCTTCACTGAAACGGTCTACCTCTGTTAATTCTGCAGTATTAAATGAAACTGAAAGAACGAAACTGTTCCTCTTTGTAATGTGTCTTCAAGTCATTTCTGATTTATAGCAACACTAAGGCAAAATTCCATCTCAATTGAGCAATTTATTCCATCAAATATCATGACACAGCTGTTAAATGAGAGAAAACAAAACATTTCTAAAGCTAGATGAGGCCTAGGTTCTGGGAAAGGTGTTACCACTAGGGGCAAGCGACTCGACAAAAAACGATGTTGTTTTCACTCCTGTTTTTGGCTGCCTCCACCCAGTTCCATTTACCAGGAAGTTCCCGAAATTGGGAGGGGATACTGTTTTTGGTCCGGTAAGATTTGGTTCATTGGTGCCAACAGGGAAAATTTGGAGGCTTGTTTCTCCGTCATTTTGATGTCTATTGGGATAAAACTGTAGGCCACATTTACAACTGCAATCCTGCCAAGTTTCAGGACTTGTCACCAATTCTTTGATTTTTGGGAAAATTTTAAACTTTTTATCATAATATTTTTAAAAACCTCATAAGATGCAATTGAAGTCCAACCTGCATGCCACAAGAGGGGAAGAAAATGGACACAGTCAACAAAGATGAGAAAGAAACATGAGAAACACACACACAGAGAAACCTCAACTCTTATCATGCCCTGGAAGAGAGAGCAGAGACTCCTTCAATGCCTGCCCTATGCAAAGTGCTGATGGAAAAGTGAGTTACTGGCAGGGCCCTCTCTGGAGGACAGGCCTAGGGAAGCCTTTGCGGCCTTATTTGCTTCAAACAAGGGCTCTGCTGGGAAGGAGGGTGAGGCGAGGGAGGGAGACTATTTCTTCTTTTTAAAACTTCTATGCTGCCTTATACTGATTCAGTTTCTTCTTTTATATTGGCAGGGACTTACTGTGTGCTGTTAAACCTTTGTATTTTGAATTGCAGGCAATGAAACACTCTTGTGTATAACAAAGTAACACAGTTTATAACTTCTGGCTCCAATGCTTGTGGTTACATTTGTATTTTGTTGCAATCTTGAGGCTTACAGTCAATATAATTTACTTGTTTAACTTTTCTGAATAAACTATCAATATTTCATATTTCACACTCTTGGCTGAATTATATTCTGAACTAAGGCAACACTAGCCTTCTTTACATTCCTTAAAACTCGAGCTCTATTTAACTAACTGCTTCTCTATATCAGAAGTCTTTAACACATCTTCATAACTGCTTATTTCTATCAGGCACTCAAAAACCAACTCTTCTCTTCACACACAGATTCCAAACTGTCATTTTCAAACTCCCTCACTCTAACTGCCTCTTTCAGAACCTTGGCTCTGCCCCTTTGGAATGTTCAGCTCTGCTCTCCCCAACTGTCATTTTGGCCTAGCAGCCTTTTCAAATCTTGGGCCTACACTAATCTGCATATGACTAATCAGCTTCACATATGCAAATGAATCCTATCTCTGCTGTTGCTACCATGTCTGTGCCTATTCTTCCCTATCTGCCATATGTAAACATAGAGCTATACACCAAAACTTTAGCATAGAGTAGCAATTTCACTACAGAGGGCTTTGGAAAGGGATGGAGGAGGTTGCTGGGGAAGAAAGAAGTGGAGGGGCCATCGCTGTCAGGCACCCACTCTTGCCTGATTTCAGAGGCTGCCCACATGCCGTAGCCACTGCCTCAGGAAGAGTGTTGTTCACCCCCATTGTCCCCATCATCATGATCAGTTTCTGGCTGAGGCTTCGGCTGCCTCTGCCGATGCTCTAGCTACTAGATCGCCCAATTTATCAGAATCCGGAATCACCAAACATAATAGTGCACAGCCCTAGTGGCTACATGTTAAATGAGGACAAAGAGCAAACAATGCTATTTATCGCCTGTATTTTTCAAATTTTGGACTCAGAATCTTTCAAGACAGCATGTCTTTTGGTTGGTAATATTCCTAGTCTGTAGGTTGTGAGATTGCAGGCAAAGGAATGCACGTTGAATGCTCCCACGTGGAAAATAAATAGCTGTACATAGAAACACTGTACTTTAGCAATGTTCTAAAGAGATTGGTGTTTACATGTGTGGGAGGAACTATCTTACTGAAGTTTTAAGTATTCCATTTACAATTGCTTTTATTGTTTGCACTGCCTTACACATTAGTGGGGCAATGAATAAAGATGAGATTTTTCCAAACTTTAAGGGGCTGTCCAAGATGCTGACCCGTTTGTGGGATAGAGTTCAGTGTTCTTTAATGTTGGACTTAAACCTGGGCCCGATTGTACAATGCATTGAAATAGAAACTAGAATTAGCCAATGATTACCTGAATCCTTATTAATAATAATAATATAATAATAATAAACCTTTATTTGTACCCCGCTACCATCTCCCGAAGGACTCGGTGCAGCTTGCAAGAGGCCGAGCCCAAACACAATAGTAAAAACAGTAACAACAACAACAGCAAAATAACTCAAAAAACAAAGCAATAACATTAACAACACACAATGACGCAATTAAAATCCATGGCAGGACCAAATGTAATAATTAAAGTTAAAAAGTGCTGGGTGTGACCAGGTGGAGTGTTTGGAGGGGGATGGGCATGCAGATATTCTAGATCTCTGATAAAGTGCGTTGGGACATAATGCTAGGAGTTTCCTTATTCTGGGAAGGCACACTGGAACAACCACGTTTTCAAGCTCCTACTAAAGATTGCTAGCATCGGGGCCTGCCTGATATCCTTAGGGAGAGAGTTCCAGAGTTGAGGGGCCATCACTGAGAAAGCCCTATCCCTCGTCCCCACCAATCGCGCTTGCGATGCAGGTGGGATCGTGAGCAGGGTCTCTCCCGATCAACGAAGAGATCGTGTGGGTTCGTACACAGAGATGCGGTCACGCAGGTAGGCGGGTCCCAAACCGTTTAGGGCTTTGTAGGTAAGAACCTGCACCTTGAATTGGGTCCGGTAAATGAACGGCAGCCAGTGGAGCTCCTTTTGTAAGAATAATGGCTCAATAGCTGTGAAGATCCATTTTGTATTAAACTTTCAAGTGGTAGAAGACAAATGGCCATTGATGAAAACCAGGGAACACTTAAAACAAAGGACAAATAGGCAAGATATTTTTGTTTAGTCTCCAGAAAGTTTTCACGTTTTTGAGAATGATATTTGCACAGTCTACATGAACTGAGCAAATTGCATAGCTAAACTATGATTGTTGGTGTGTCTTTACATAAACTTTTACAAATTACAAGCATTGGATGAGTTGTTTGTTATCATTTTAAGTAATCACCCAGTCTGTGTGTCTTTGTGTTTGTGCATACATTGCTTTACAAAGCAGAAAGACAGCGCAGTGCAGAAATTGCAGAAACTTTGGCAAAAAGCAAAATATTTGGTACTTGTAGGGGAGGTGAGCATCCTTATAGAGAATGGCAATTTTTAGTAGGCTCAATCTGTGATTGAGAAAAAAAATAAACTTCACATCTTGTTTTATAAGCTGAATATTATTTTCCATATATATTTTGCAAACTTAAGACCCCAAAATGACTTACTGACAGCAAGTTATGAAACTATTTACACGTTCACACATAGTCAAGAAGGTTTTGTGCAGGTGGTTTTATCTATATAAATAAAAATGTAATGTTCGTTTGTGATACCATCAGAACTCAAAAACCACTGGGGGAATTGACACCAAATTTGGACACTAGACACTATCTCAAGCAAGCTATGTCCTCCACTCACAAACCCCCCAAAAAACACTTCCCCTCCCTCCCCCTCCCCCCTCAGAAAGTAAGCCTTAGGGAGGGAGGGGGAGGGAAGGAGTGCATGTGCTCTCCGTTCACTGCCTCTCTGCCGCTACCCTTTCCATGCTGCCTAGGCTGCTCTGCCTCTCCAAAATTCATCTATCCAGACCCAACTAATTTACTGCCAATGGGATGGATTCGGGAGAAAGGAAACTCTGCGGAAGTAAAAGCAATCAAGCTCAGAGCAGATCCATTGATAACCCAGGCTCAGAATACAGAAACCCCAATCCTATTCATGTCAGGCAAGAGTGACCCCATTCAAACCCTCCCAACAGATGGCCATCCAATTCCAACCCCATTCTGCCAGGCAGGAAGACACCATTCATTCTACAAATATAGCATCCCAAGCATATAGGATCAAATAGCATAATAATAGTAATAATAATAATAATAATCCAAAATAATAAATATATAAACTATAATAGGCTTTAAGTCAATGATATGACACATAAAAATCTATCCCAAAGAACTAAAAAAATTGAACTGGCCCAACGAAGCCATACAGCTATGCAATAATTGGCAATATATATCTATAAATTTATATAACCCTTTCAAAATATTTTTGATAACATGTTAATTATAAAATACTTATTTAATTTTAAAATATTTAATTATTTTCATTTAAAAATATTTAACTCTTGAATACTTCATTTAGATATTTTAAGTTTAAAATATTTGTTTAATTTAAACATATTGTAATATTTTCATTATAAAATATTTAATTCTTTAGTTCTAAAATATTTCATTTACCTATTTTGATTTTAAAAATTATTATTTACATTACCTTATTTTATTTTAATATTTCAAATTTAAAATATAAAATTGTTTAATTTTAATATTATTCCTTTAATTTTAATATTAAAATTTATACATATTATTTAATATTTACATTTCATAATACTTTATTTTAATGTATTTTATTTGGTTTAATTATGAAACATTTAATTACTTAATAATTTGTTTTTAAAATAATTATTTTATTTTAAATTATTTAATTTTAATGTTTGAATTTTAAAAGAATTGTTTACCTTTACAAAATTTAAATCTAAAAAAATCATAATTAACTTTAAAATATTTTACTGTTAGTATTTTAATTTTAAAAGTATTTAGTTGTTTACTTTTCAAATATTTTCCATATCACCAAGCTAGGCCACAGCAACGAGTGGCTAGAAGGGAGGCCGGGGAGGGAGTGGGATCGCCGGGGAAGGGGCCCTTGGATGCCACGCATGGAAGAATGGGTGCGGGAAACCCTTTGAGGTATAGGAAGGGGCCCCAAAGGCCTTCCAGACCAACCTCATCTTACAGTAAAGGAAGACCACCATCAAAGCCCTCCCGACAGATGGTCAACCATTTGGAAGGGAGTCCCAGAGGCCATCCAGTTCAACCCCCTTTGTCTGTCTGTATTTCTATCCATCCTTCAATCCAATAATCACTCCATCTACATATATATCTACCTACTACCTACCAACCTATCTTTGTTCTCTCAATCTACCTTCTGTTCCATCTATCAATGTCCCTTCCATCTGTCCCTTCTGTCTATTGCTTCAACTGGAATTCCTCTCTTATCTGAGGGCCACAGCAATGCGTGGCAGGGTACAGCTAGTATAAAATAATTGTTTTCTAACTCTGGTAATTTTCTGGAGGCATAACAGGCAATGGTAGCCCCTCCTGCCCTCAAGTCTGGGAGTATACTACTGATAGTCATGTATCTTGTTATTCTGGGACAATAGGTAGGAAATCCCACAAGGACTTCAAAACCCCTGAAGGTGACTAGGTGCAATTTAGCCTTGCAATCATCTGAGTCATGCTCTTGGCTGACAGCTAGGACTAGAAATCTCAACTGAAATTTTTATATGATTGGTGGATACTTGAGATCGGTAGATATTCAGGCAGGATGTGAGGTCTACAGTTTCACGAACCCCTTGAGGTGACTAGAGTTATTTATTTATTTACCTTACTTATATACCGCTGTTCTCAGCCCGAAGGCGACTCACAGCGGTTCACAACAAATACGAACAGCAAAAATTCAGTGCTACAGTATAGAAACAGTTAACAACCTAACACATTACACAATTAATAAACAGTTACTACAATACCCATTCACTGTCGTCTCGTCATCAAAAACATGTTCCAGATTCGTCATCCATTGTTCCATTCCAGTGTTCATTAACTAATCATTGCACTAATTATTGGAACACCTGCTCAAACAACCAGGTCTTCATTTTTTTGCGGAATACCATTAGAGATGGTGCTAGTCTAATGTCTGTAGGAAGGGCGTTCCACAGCTGAGGAGCCACCACCGAGAAGGCCCTATCTCTCGTCCCCGCCAGCCGAGCCTGAGAAGCAGGCGGGATCGAGAGCAGGGTCTCCCTGGAAGATCTCAAAGTCCTGGTGGGTTCATAGGCAGAGATGCGGTCGGATAGGAAGCTTGGGCCGGAACCGTTTAGGGCTTTAAAGGCCAACGCCAGCACTTTGAATTCAGCCCGGTAGCAGATCGGTAGCCAGTGGAGTTGGCGCAACAGGGGGGTTGTATGCTCCCTGCGCTCCGCTCCTGTTAAAATCATGGCTGCCGAGCGTTGGACTAGTTGGAGCTTCCGAGCTGTCTTCAAAGGCAACCCCACGTAGAGAGCGTTGCAGTAGTCTAAACGGGATGTAACCAGAGTGTGGACTACTGTGGCCAAGTCAGACTTCCCAAGGTACGGGCGCAGCTGACGCACAAGCTTTAGCTGTGCAAATGCTCCCCTGGTCACCGCCGAAACCTGGGGTTCCAGGCTCAGTGATGAGTCCAGGGTCACACCCAAGCTGCGAACCTGCATCTTCAGGGGGAGTGCGGCCCCATCCAACACAGGCTGTGCCCTGTTCGGCCTTGCGACTGACCAGGAGTACCTCTGTCTTGTCTGGATTCAATTTCAATTTGTTCGCCCTCATCCAGACCGTCACAGCGGCCAAGCTGTTCAGGACCTCGACAGCCTCCTTAGTAGCAGGTGGAAAGGAGTGACAGAGTTGGACATCATCCGCGTACAGATGACACCGTACCCCGAAACTCCGGATGATCTCCCCCAGCGGCTTCATGTAGATGTTAAACAACATGGGAGACAACATGTTAAACAACAGATGTTAAACAACATGGGAGAGTTAGATGAGCAAATATGGAAAGATCAGCTACAGTATAAAAGCAGACAGTCAGATGAGCAAATAAAGAGAGATCAGATACAGTACAAAAGCTATCACCAGTGAGGAGGAGGTTAAGGTTAAGGTTAAGTGGGAACACACACACATGCCCCTTCCCCTTTATTTCCCCCCCCACCCTTTTAAATGCAGCCCAGAAGCCCCCAACCCCAAAGATAATCTTGCGTGCCTTTTGGGTAACTTGATGAAGGAGCTGCAAACTGTGGGAGTTGAAGTCCAAAACACCTGGAGGGACGAAGTTGGCCCATTCCTGATCTATAATATACAAATATTATTATTATAGCTAGACTGGGTTGTGGCGCAACTGGTTAGGAGTCAGCTGCATTAAAATCATTGCTGACGGAGAGGTCATGACTTCAAAACCAGCCTGGGTCGGAGTAAGCTTCCGGCCATTTGTCTAGCTTGCTGTCGACTTTTGCAACCTGAAAGACAGTTGCGTCTGTCAAGTAGGAAACTTGAGTACTGCTTATGCAGGGAGGCTAATTTAACTAATTTACGACGCCATAAAAAACTCTCCAGCAGCCTGCAAAAGAACGAGGAAGTTCTCCATGGGTGTCACAAATGGATGGTGAAGTGACAGCTCCCCCGGTGGCCAGAATTCAAAAAGCATATCCTCATGAAGCTGGAATGTTAAATAGCCTCTGTGTCTCTGTCTATATATGTTGTGTGTCTATGGCATTGAATGTTCTCTATGTATGTGTACATTGTGATCCGCCCTGAGTCCCCTGCGGGGTGAGAAGGGCGGAATATAAATACTGCAAATAAATAAATAACCAGTTCACAACCACTTCCACTGGTTATGCTTCTATGGCTACCTCACATGAACACTCCTATGCAGAAAATTTAGCCTTAATTTTTTGGTGATAGATAAAGATGGGTGAGGGGAAATATTCTTCTTTGGATATTTTATTAGAGTATATGTGATGTGCTCTTTATCTGATAGAGTAGTCGAAATACATTTATTATTTATTTACTTTCTTTTATCCTGCCTTTCTGCTAATATAGCAACTCAAGGTAGCCAAGTGATATGTAAGGAAGAATGTGTACATTTTCCATCAGAGATTTTTGGTAGATGTATACATTTCTTAACAAATTAGATAGATAAATAGACAGACAGACAGACAGACAGACAGAAGTATACATACACCAGTATACAGGCAGGCTCCAAGTTACGAACAAGATAGGTTTTGTTGATTTGATAAGTTGAATTTGTATGTAAATAGGAACAGATACATTTTTAAAGAGTAACTTCAGCCACATACAGACACAAACACACAAGCTTTGGCTAGCATAGGAAAGGGTTGACATTGCTGTGTTTTTTTTGTTTTTTCTTTTGTTCTTTGTGCCTCTGTTCTGAAGATTTCACCTCACCTTCTGTTCCTGTGATAATTGGATATTTTTTTTAAAAAATGGCTTGTTATGGAAACAAGGATTGGTGAGAAACTTTCAGTGGAGACACCTTTTCCCCATGATAATTTATTCAGGAGTGAATTTCCCTGTAAGCTTAGGTAACTAGAAGATTTGATACTAGAGAACTCCAGAATAATTTGTGCTAACGGACAGCATGACAAAAAAACCCCTCAAACCAAAACAAAAAAAACCCCTCAATCTCTCAAATAAAAGAGATACAGTGGGAACTGTGCCTGCACAAAATATTTTTGATAGGAAAGACCTCGAGCAATTTAGTTTTCATTACATTTCTGAAGTGTCCCATTTTACTAAAGGCTACTTAACTAAACTTTGCTAAGAAGCATCGACTTCCTCCCTTCACCCCTTACAACCCGATTCCTTGGCTGTGAAATTTCCCTAGACAAGGAATATTGCAAATTCATAGCAGTGTTCAGAAAGTAATAGTGGAATCTGCCAGGTTTCCTTGTAGCTCTGCCAAGATAGTTAAATATATTGCAGGTAGTCCAAGTTACATTCTGTCCCAGAACAACCTGAGATTGGCTTCTGCACCATCGTTTATTTGTTTTAGCAAGACATTGTTTCTCTAAGCAGCCTTCACCCATCTTTACAGGACTGAAAATCCAGAGGAAGTGGGATAAAAGGTGTCCAGACCGCCCCCAACCCTAACCCTACCCCCCACAATGTGTGTTGCAGTGCACATTTAGCCTGATACAGTACATTTAAAAACCCGCCAGAAACCCCAAAATCAGCAATAAAATGCACTCCAGTTGACCAGTGTATGGTTGCTGCAGAGCAGGAATTTGGGAGCAACATGTGTAGCACTCATATAAACAGTGGCACTGCTGGAATATCCAGATGCAGGAACCATATATGGTGCTCTCAGGAAGGTAAACAGCTGTTTCCTCCAAGAGGAAATGACTTTCCCTTTTTGTTTTGCCTTGAATTTAAAGAATCATAGCATTATAGGATTCTAGAATTGGAAGAGACCACAAGGGCCATCCAGTCTATAACGGAAATCACACAAAGGGGGGGAAGATCTCAAAATACTACAAATCCCACAACTACCAATCTGGTGGGATATGTTTTCTAGACATGGAGCATTTAAGTGATTGTTGAGGTAACATGTATAGGGTTACAGCCTGTGCTGGATGGGGTCGCACTCCCCCTGAGGGCGCAGGTTCGCAGCTTGGGTGTGATCCTGGATTCATCGCTGAGCCTGGAGCCCCAGGTCTCGGCGGTGACCAGGGGAGCATTTGCACAGCTAAGGCTCGTGCGCCAGCTGTGCCCGTACCTTGGGAAGTCTGACTTGGCCACGGTAGTCCACGCTCTGGTTACATCCCGTTTAGACTACTGCAATGCTCTCTACGTGGGGTTGCCTTTGAAGACGGCCCGGAAGCTTCAATTAGTCCAGCGGCCGGCAGCCATGTTACTTACAGGAGCGGGACGCAGGGAGCACACAACCCCCTTCTTGTACCAGCTCCACTGGCTGCCGATTTGCTACGGGGCCCAATTCAAGGTGCTGGCGTTGGCCTATAAAGCCTTAAACGGTTCCGGCCCAAGATACCTATCCGACTGCATCTCAACCTACGAGCCCACCAGGACTTTGAGATCTTCCAGGGAAGCCCTGCTCTCGATCCCGCCTGCTTCACAAGCACAGCTGGCGGGGACAAGAGATAGGGCCTTCTCGGTGGTGGTCCCTTGGCTGTGGAACACCCTTCCCGTGGACATCAGACAGGCTCCTTCCCTGTTGATATTCCACAGAAAATTAAAAACCTGGTTGTTCAAGAAGGCGTTCGAACAAGAAGTGCAATGATTGGTAATGACTATAGGAATGGAATAACGGAAATGATATTGGATTGTGGTTTGGACGATGAGACGATGCTGAATGGTTTCGTAGTAATGACAATGTTTTGTATAATGCTTTTTGTATAATGTTTTTTGCATAATGGTTTGAGAATTGTTTTTATACTGTGTTTTGTATTTTGTTCTTCCCATGTTGTACACCCCTGTGAGTCGCCCTTGGGCTGAGAACAGCGGTATAGAAGCAAAGTAAATAATAAAAATAAATAAAAGAGTTGCTGCCACCACCCAAAGAGATCTGGGAATACTAAATATGTTGTCCCTGGGGTAAATCTTCTTATCCACCAGCCCTCCCTTTGGCTCTGTTAAAGGACTGAATTGTAAAGATGTTAAAAATGACTAGAACTGTCCCTATGGAATGAATCACTGCTGAGGCTGCTTAAACGGTGAAATAGAGAAAGGTTTATTAATGTATCTTGAACCAACAACTGTCTTCTTAAACGAGGCACATAAGCTTAAATGGTTACAGAGCACAATAATCATAGTGGTTACTTAAGTAGGTTTCCTTAACTTAAACGTGAGCAAGATCCCTCACTCTACCCTGATCTAGTAGCAGTGAGTCCCTCAGACAAACCAAACCTGGTGGTCCCCGGAGTAAATAGCTTCCCTCTTAACAGAGTTCTCAAACAGCTAAACTACTCTGACCCCCAGAGAGTAAAACACTTGTGTCCTCAATCCAATACAAGCCCACAGGTGTCTACTTTGACTCTTCTGGCCAAATAGATGTAGAATCACCTGCCCCAAAATACTTTCTGACAGGAAAATTCTGTGCTCACCGAAAATCTGCCACCCTCTCCCTTCAAAGCCAAATTCCTTCTCCCTCTCTGTGACAAGTTGCCAGCTTATTCCTCTCTCCGCTAAACTCCTTCCATTCTGCCTTAGCCAATCCAGGGATAGCTCCAACTCCTCCCACTATTCTATTCTAACCCTCCTAAGATGTCTGCCTCCTTGGATTACCTTCTCAAAATGGAGGCCGGCTTACTGACATCTTAGGTTCCTACTGCGGCCAACGAGGTAAGGATCATCACACAGTCCAATCCTCTGCCACAATTCCCATTGCTGATTCCCATTGGATGGGCAGCTTCTATTCAGTGCATTTCTCCAATGGGATAAGGGGAAAATATTTATGTTGGATTGATTTGGAATGAGGAAAGCTTTGCGAACTCTGTGGGGACATCTTCACAGTTCCTGAGGTACCTGTGTAGACTCTCAGGAGAACTGGATCTCTTTAAACAACATTCTGATCTGGATTAGGTTGCTGCATGGAAGGGCCTCATGTTGCATTTAAGATAGAAATCCATGCAATTTTTAAAAAAGTTTTAGTATGGTGTTGATGAAGGCATGATGGAAATCCATAATACATATATTGAAAAATATATATTGGATGTAACCATATTAGAAATAGGAGTTAGAAAATATATATGAAATCACATATATGTATGCATGAACTTCACTTGGGAAAATACTCTCTTCTTAAAAGCTTCAAATTAGATGCCACAAAGAGGCTAGAGAGAGGCCAGAAAGAGGTCTATGGAAAGGAATGTCTAAGGCAGTGTTGGGCATGGGCAACCTTTTGTGTGTCAAATTTGCCAAAAAACTGAGCATAATTCAGGTGGTGTGTCACTTCAAGAAAAAAACCACAATTTCGCAATATTTAGTTTAAATAACAAAAAATATATAATTGTAATTCCTACTTTCTCTCTTATCATGTTGTTCTACCTCTCTTTATGTAAATAATATCCTTTTTGGAGTGTTTAATAAAAATATAATTTTAAAAACCCAACAAAATATTTATTTTTAATTTAATGTAAATGTATTTCTAGCATTTAATATGCTGTTTAATGTATTTCTAATAACAATAATGCAATAATAATAAAGTAACATTGCAAAATAATATTTTGATATTTAATTTACCATTTCATTTAAGGCATATATATATTTAAGGCATATATTAAAAATATTAAAAATGCATTAAATTAAATGTCAAATAAAAATTCAATTTACCATTTCATTTAAGACATTCTGAAATATTTGAGTAATATAGAAAAGTAATATTATTTATCATTTAATTTAATTTAAATATGTAACTCCTTAATATTTAGGAAACAATGCAAAATAATATTCGTTTACTTAATAATTAAATAAACCAATATTATTTTGCAATTGGTTTATTTCCTTTGCAAAAAGAGAAGACTCATGTAACCAGGAAGAAAGGAACCGCGCGCGGCTGAAGAGGTGGACCCAGGAACGTTTGAAATGGGCGGAGCCTTCTTTCCAGGAGGCCAATGGGAACGGAGATACAGGGAAGAGGCATGGCCTTTCCCGCCCTGGGCTTTTACTTGAATGAAGAGTGGGCAGGGCTTCGGCCTGCTTTTGCGAGCAGTAGGGAAGAGGCCCCTTTCCACGCATGTGCGGAATTGATTCTATGGAGGCTTACTGCAGCCTGGGTTTCTCTCTATGGAATAAGTTACTTTCTTTCCTATCTATTTTTTAAAATGGCATAAAATAAATAAATAATATCCAGCAGGTGCGTGTCAGTAGAAATGGCTACGCATGTCAGTACTGACACGCGTGTCATAGGTTGGCTAAGCATCTGGCAAATATCATGACCCGTACCAAGCAGGGCTTATTGTAAGATTAATAAGCCTTGCTAATGAGAGGCTTTTTCAGGAGGGACTTATCTCAAGATGGATGGATGTTCTTGTTGCTATCAGTAGCTGGTAGCAGACACTCTGGCGCTATGGTTCACTAATGAGCAGTTCTTTAGATAAAGGTGCTTAATGGAAGATTGAAGGTGTTGAAGTTAAAATATGCTATTGGAGACAATGTAAAAGTGGAATTTTGTACACATTGTGATGCTTGTATGATGCATGCATATTATTTTAAAGGGTATATAAACCAAGGCAATTCTTTTGTTCAGCACACTGTTATTTGGAATACCAGCAGGGTCCATATCCGGTTGGCGCCAACCGAGAATAAACCGTGCTTTTACAGACCTCAGGAACTCTCTTTTATCTCTTTTCCTCAAACCATCTTCTTGCCATTTCAGTGTAGGGTTAGAAACACTGTGATATTTTTACTGCTGTCTGTATCCTCATTAGAAACATTTAATGTAATTTCCTGTCTCTGAGACAACAGGAAGTAAAAAAAAAATTACCCTAGAAAGGGAAATTCACTACTGTAAGAGTTATCATGGCGAAAAGGTGCCTTTTCACGAATCCTTATTGCCACAACAAACTCAACATTTTCAAAATCCAATTTTTACAAGGGCAGAAAGTGAGGGGTGACAGTTGGCCTGACAGTTGAGAGCTCACGTCAACCCGGGCCTTTGAACTGGCAACTTTTCAGTTGGTAGATCTTATCATTACTGGTGATTTACCAGCTGTGCTGAAGCCCAGCCCATTAAAAAGTTAAAAAGATTAAACGGTGGTGCTGAAAAGGAGATGAGGAGCCAAGATCGGATCCCGCTTGCTTTTGTTGTGGGCAACTTTTTGGACCGGGAGGGCCCTTACCATTATCGGCTCCTGAAGTACTGAAGGTACCGAAGGAAACGGAAGAAACGGAAGAAACAGAAGAAACGAATTCCATGCACAAGCCTCGTATTAATCCTTCCCTATGTTATCCAAAACTTTACAAAATGGCTGAAGTTACACTTAAAATGTGTCTATTTCTCTTTACTATGTTGTCATATTTTTCAGGAGGCTGTGAAGGCCTGAAGGGATTTAAGTCTTTTTGAAATATAGCCTCTGTCTTCTCTATACTGCCAAAGAAGATGTAGATGGCAGCAAAGTCTGATTTCTCAAAAGCGAGGCACAGGTTATGAAACTTGGGCTTTCTCCCACGTTCCTGGAAAGTGAGCTATTTTCCCTTTAATTCTAATTGTGTGCTGACAAGCTGTGCTGACTTAAACATTAGAGACATGCAATTTGCCTTATTTTATGTTGCTTATAATGGGCTGTAGTGGTGCTGTATGTGTGCGTGCGTGCGCATTTGCATCTTTAGGGTGCCTATTGAATTATGGCCACTTTCATAGGGTTTTCTTAGGCAAGGAAATACTCAGAGATGCTTTGGCCATCTCCTTCCTCTGAAATCTAATCTTAAACACCTGGTGTTCATTTGTAGCCTTCTATCCATTTACTAACCAGCATTGATCTTCCTTAGCTTCCAAGTTCATGCCTTTAAGGTATTTAGGACATATAAATACGGCTAAGACGGCTGAGCAATGACCCCTCACAAACTAATACCCATGCCAACATAAAGGCAGATCAGATAGCACACCAACTCTTGAAGAATGGGAAACCCAACCTTGCCACCAAAGTAGGAAAGAAACCAATAGCCAGACCACAAGAGACTGAGAACAACAACCTTCATGAACTCTTTACATCTACTGAATTGGACATGGCTCTCAATAAATGTAAAAATGGCAAAGCAGCTGGCCTGGATGACCTACGGATGGAACAAATCAAGAACTTTGGACCAAAAGCAAGGCGCTGGCTGCTGGAGCTGATGAACAACTGCACTGCATCCTGTCAGATCCCCAAAATCTGGAGGAAAGCAAGAGTCATCGCCATCTTGAAGCCAGGCAAAGACCGTAATGACCCAGAAAGCTATAGACCAATCTCCCTGTTGTGCCACCTCTACAAAGTTCTGGAGAGACTTATTTTGCACAGAATTATGGAAAAAATAGACTCATGTCTGATCCCACAGCAAGCTGGCTTCAGGAAAGGCAAAAGCTGCACATTCCAAGTGCTGAACCTGACTCAGCACATAGAAGATGGCTTTGAAAGGCAGCAGATCACAGGAGCTGTTTTCATAGACCTGTCAGCAGCCTATGATACTGTGAACCACCGCCTCCTCCTGAGAAAAATGTATAATATCACAAAGGACTACCACCTCATCCGCCTCATAGGAAACCTGCTACAAAACAGGAGCTTTTTTGTTGAGTTCCAGGGCCAGAGAAGCAGATGGCGGAAACAGAAGAATGGCCTGCCTCAGGGGAGCGTGCTTGCCCCATCCATGTTCAACATCTACAAAAATGACCAGCCACTGGCAGAAGGGACAGAGAACTTCATCTATGCTGATGATCGTGCCATTACTGCTCAAGCAGGGAGCTTTGAGATGGTTGAACAGAAGCTCTCCGAAGCCCTAGGTGCTCTTACTACCTATTACAGGGAAAACCAGCTGATCCCTAATCCATCTAAAACACAGACATGTGCTTTTCATCTCAAGAACAGACAAGCATCCCGAGCTCTGGGGATCACCCGGGAAGGAATCCCACTGGAGCATTGCAGCACACCTAAATACCTGGGAGTCACTCTGGACCATGCCCTGACCTACAAGAAGCACTGCCTGAACATCAAGCAAAAAGTGGGTCCTAGAAACAATATCATACGAAAGCTGACTGGCACAACCTGGGGATCACAACCAGACACAGTGAAGACATCTGCCCTTGCACTATGTTACTCTGCTGCTGAGTATGCATGCCCAGTGTGGAACACATCTCACCACACTAAAACAGTGGATGTGGCTCTTAATGAGACATGCCGCATTATCACAGGGTGTCTGCGCCCTACACCACTGGAGAAATTACACTGCTTAGCCAGTATTGCACCACCTGACATCCGCCGGGAAGTAGCAGCCAATAGTGAAAGGACCAAGGCAGTGACATCTCCAGCTAATCCCCTGTTTGGATATCAGCCAGCACATCAACGACTTAAATCAAGAAATAGTTTTCTAACATCTACAGAGACACTCGCTGGAACACCTTAGCAAGCGAGAGTCCAGAAGTGGCAGTCTCAAACCCAGAGCCTCAATCAATGGCTGATACCAAATGAGAGACTCCCCGCTGGGCACACAGAAACCCGGGCGACTTGGAAGGCGCTGAACAGACTGCCTTCTGACACCACGAGATGCAAAGCCAATCTTAAGAAATGGGGCTACAAAGTGGAATCCATGACATGTGAGTGTGGAGAAGAGCAAACCACTGACCACCTGCTGCAATGCAACCTGAGCCCTGCTACATGCAGAACGGAGGACCTTCTTGCGGCAACACCAGAAGCACTCCAAGTGGCCAGATACTGGTCAAAGGACATTTAATCAACTACCAAGCTTGCAAACTTTGTGTCTTTTGTATGTTTGTTTGTTTGTTCTGTCAAAAATGTAATACAACTAGGCCTGGGTAACAACGGAAAAATTTGTTTCTAAACTCGTTTTGTTTTTAGGGGGTCCATTGCGTTTCGTTTTTTAAAAGAATTCTGAATTTTTCTTTAAAATATTTTCGTTATTTATGAAATTTTGTAAATTTCGAATTGATTCGTTAATGGCGGACGCGATTGCGCAATACGCTAAAAAACCCTCCAAATGGGACAGGGGGAACTTCTGAAGCTTCCTTCTCCCTCTGTTGTTGACTGTTGGTGTGATAATTTATTTTTTTATCACTGATAAAACAAACAACAACTATAAAACTTGCACCAGACATACGGAAATAATAACAAAATGATTTCGAAACGATTTCGAAACGATTTCGAACCAATTACAAAACAATTACGAAATAAATTGAAAAATTCATTTCGATTTTTAGTTGCTCCTGCATGGCTCAATATCGGATCGTAAGCTAATTTAAATACGAATCAATAACGAATTACGAAATTAACGAACGAAACCGCCCAGCCCTAAATACAACTGGTTCGGTTGCCTGACATGATAAATAAAATAGGGACATATAAAGAGGCATGGCTAAAGGATTTGCTTTGCGGGCTACATGTAGTCTTTACTGCTTCCATTGTGACATCCTCACCTCACATAGTTACAGAGACTCTATTCATTTTCCCCCCTCTATAAGTGGCGGTGGAGGCAGAGAATGCTGTTCCTTGCTTTCCAGAATGGCTGTTTCTTCTTTTTAACAGAGCTAAAAGTGATGGTCCCAGTTGGGATAGTATGCAAATACTTGCATGTGTATGCAGGCCCACCTTTTAAAAGGTTGTATGCCCCTGATGTACATACATTGTCACTTTTGTCTGCAAAGGACCCAAGAGCAATGACTGGGAAAGGTCATGGTTGTATTGTATTCTTTGGCAGGATGATGCTATGATTTATACCTTTGATGCCCTTTTCTGTAAGCTGTCAGGATGCTAAAAGAATTTATCATGACTTTCTAATTCTCAGAGCTACAAAACCTAGTAAAATATATAAATGCATTGTAAAACCAGGTGCTAAAAGAACCTCTTCCTGTGATGAAATGAGCGAGGAATTCTTTACTCGCAATAAAAACACGGTGCTTCAAGGGAGATATCATAACATTCCTTATAATTCATGACTTGGCAGCAATGCAATGGTGTCTGGTGGCTTTGATATTGGCGGGATGGTGAATCCACTCTACACTTTAAAAGAGCTGTCAAAAATGTTGAGCCAATCTTCCAAATAGGTTTAGCACCCTGGATAGCTCCCAAAGAAAACACTGCATCCACTACCCAAGGACATGGGAGTCAACAACTGTCCATATAGCAATGATGCTGCTGTGAATGTTGCGAATTATTTGTTTAGCTATTCTATAATTCTATACGGTAAGACCATCACCTTCTCCAAGGGCAGAAAAACTATAACAGACCCACAACCTTATCATAAAGTGAAGCGCTCCACTTAGCCAGGCTTCTGGGGAGGAAAGAAGGAGCGGGGCAAATGTTACATAGAATCAAAGAGTTGGAAGAGACCTCATGGACCATCCAGTCCAACCCCCTGCCAAGAAGCAGGAATACTGCATTCAAATCACCTCTGACAGATGGCCATCCAGCCTCTGTTTAAAAGCTTCCAAAGAAGGAGCTTCCACCACACTCCGGGGCAGAGAGTTCCACTGCTGAACGGCTCTCACAGTCAGAAAGTTCTTCCTCATGTTCAGATGGAATCTCCTTTCTTGTAGTTTGAAACCATTGTTCCTTGTCCTAATCTCCTAAGCTTGCTCCCTCCTCTCTGTGGCTTCCTCTCACATATTTATTAGAGCTGGGCAGTTTCGTTCGTTAATTTCGTAATTCGTTATTGATTCGTATTTAAATTAGCTTACAATCCGATATTGAGCCATGCAGGAGCAACTAAAAATCGAAACGAATTTTTCAATTTATTTCGTAATTGTTTCGTAATTGTTTCGAAATAATCTCGAAATCGTTTCGAAATCGTTTCGAAATTGTTTTGTTATTATTTCCGTATGTCTGGTGCAAGTTTGATAGTTGTTGTTTGTTTTATCAGTGATAAAAAATAAATTATCACACCAACAGTCAACAACAGAGGGAGAGGGAAGCTTCAGAAGTTTCCCCTGTCCCATTTGGAGGGTTTTTTTAGCGTATTGCGCAATCGCATCCGCCATTAATGAATCAATTCGAAATTTACAAAATTTCGTAAATAATGAATTTTTTTAAAAGAAAAATTCGGAATTCTTTTAAAAAACGAAACGCAATGGACCCCCTAAAAACGAAACGAGTTTAGAAACAATTTTTTCCGTTGTTACCCAGCCCTAATATTTATACATGGCTATCATCTCTCCTCTCATCCTTCTCTTCTTCAGGCTAAACATGCCCTTAAGCCGCTCCTCATAGGGCTTGTTCTCCAGACCCTTGATCATTTTAGTCGCCCTCCTCTGGACACATTCCAGCTTGTCAATATCTCTCTTGAATTGTGGTGCCCAGAATTGGACACAATATTCCAGGTGTGGTCTAACCAAAGCGGAATAGAGGGGTAGCATTACTTCCTTAGATCTAGACACTATGTTCCTATTGATGCAGGCCAAAATCCCATTGGCTTTTTTTGCTGCCACATCACATTGTTGGCTCATGTTTAACTTGTTGTCCACGAGGACTCCAAGATCTATTTCACACATACTGCTCTTGAGCCAGGCATCCTCCCCGATTCTGTATCTTTGCATTTCGTTTTTTCTGCCTAAGTGGAGTATCTTGCATTTGTCACTGTTGAACTTCATTTTGTTAGTTTTGGCCCATCTCTCTAACCTGTTCAGATAGTTTTGAATCCTGATTCTGAGATGGAGGAGGAGGGAGAGGAATGTAGAAGTTTGAAGCGGGTTACTTGGCATCAAGAGTCAGATGAAGTGAGAGAAAGGAAGCGAATACTTAATGCTCCAACTGAGGAGGAAGACTTCATGGGGTTCACAGGGAGTGATGGGACTGGGAGTGATGACAGGGAGAAGGATGAACTAGATTGGACCCGTGTACAAGAGATCAGGGACATATGTACTCAACCGACATCAAGTGAAGAGTTTGAAGGGTTCTTGGGAGACTGGCAACCTGGAAATACATGGGGTGATCTAAGTCTGGAAGAATTGGAGGGATGGGCGGTGGTGAGCAGCTGTGGTAGCAAAAGCACCTGAGAGTGATGAAGACAGGGTAGAGTCCAGCTCCACCTCTGATGAGGAGTTATAGGATAAAAGTAAGGTATCAAACTGTTGGAACTTTGCAGTAGGCAAAGTGTTGTATTGGGCTTGGGACTTTGTTGCTGCCATTACTCTTCCCTTGGGTCCTGGGACTGCAGATTGCTGTGTTTCCGTGCTTCTACCTTCTGGAATCCTGTAAGTGCTGCTCACTTCGGATTGTTTTTGGGACGACAACTTCGTGCTTTGGACTGCTACAGTTTCTTCTGGACGTGCCTTGACCTTGGACTGTTTCTAGACTCCGTTTTTGCTTGCTCCTACCTTGTTTATTGATATTTATTGGACTCTGTGTTTTTGAAGCAGTTTGCTGATACTTTTTGTTATCCCAGATTATATCCCAGTATAATCTGGATTATATTCCAAGTTGTGTTTTTTGCTTGGCTTTTTGCTACAGACTTTCAGTTTTTGCTAGTAACACTGAGTTAAGTGTTTCTAAGATATTTTTGTTACTTTAATAAACTTTGTTGGACCTTTATCCTTGTGTTTGGCTCTGTTAAGGCTTCTGGTTCACAACATCAACAGTGGAATATGCTAACCTGGAGTGTGGTGGAATCTCCTTCTTTGCAGGCGTTTATAACGGAGACTGGATGGCCATTTGTCAGGAATGCTTTGACTGTGCATGGCAGAGGATTGCACTGGATTGTCTTGTGGTCTCTTTCAACTCTATGATACCATAGTTAATGATGTATGAAATCAGAATTAACAGAGGAAATGTTTTACATGAGAGCAGAAGCTGTGGGAAATTACATCACGCTATTAGCTTGATTCTTGTCACAGCTGTGCAGAGCAACAGCCTGGTAATAGTTGGATGGTGGCATGTGTTAAAAAAAAAGCATAATTGATTGTGGATCATACTTGCTTGTATATTTTAATTGTTAATGTTACAGAAACTGTCTTGGAACAAAAGCTACCCTGAGCTAGGAATTATGAGTTAGAAACGGTCTTGGAACAAAAACTTCCCCGAGTTGCAGAAAAATCAGCATCTGATCAGGCCAGATTCTCAAGTTCAAATTGAAAATAAATCTATTGGAATATAACTCCAAGAATCCTCCAAAAAGCTAGTCCAGAAGCTAGCTGGTGATTGGGTTGTTG
This sequence comes from Anolis sagrei, assembly GCF_037176765.1. Classification (NCBI taxonomy): domain Eukaryota; kingdom Metazoa; phylum Chordata; class Lepidosauria; order Squamata; family Anolidae; genus Anolis; species Anolis sagrei. The sequence goes on from NC_090025.1 coordinate 94,237,278, forward strand.
GAGGTTTTTCCGAGCTATATGGCCATTTTCTAGAGGCATTTTCTCCTGACGTTTCGCCTGCATCTATGGCATTTGTGCTGTTGGCGGGAGCGAGAGCAGAGCCTCCTGGATGATCTTAGATTATGAGGTGGGAGGTAGGAGTGGATGCATTTGGACAAGTAAACTGGGCCAGAACCGTATAGAGTAGGATGGTGTTTATGTGGGTGTGACTGAAGCCATATTATGGTCTTGGCTTACAGTTTTGACTAAAAATGCATGCAGCCAAAGCTGACATATTCTTCCCATAAATACACAAATAATTTTTTCTTCCTCCCATCATACAAACACACTGTGTGGAAGATTTGGTGGGTGGATAGGCATCCATAGTGGTGTATGCTAATTACTTCTGGGGTCTTCATGTGATTTATGGATTTCCCACATGTTCAGAGTATTAGCTAGTACCAAGTCATAAGGGGAGAGGTGGATGAGCTCCCTCTATCAGCTCCAGCTCCTCATGCGGGGACATGAGAGAAGCTTCCCACAAGGATGATAAAAACATCAAATCATCCGGGTGTCCCCTGGGCAACGTCCTTGCAGACGGCCAATTCTCTCACACCAGAAGCGACTTGCAGTTTCTCAAGTCGCTCCTGACACGACAAAAAAGAAAGAAAAGAAAAAAAGGCAATTTTAGGCCAGAAATGTCCAACTGAGATGTACTTTTCTAGACAATAAAAGTGAGTATGTTCTAGAAAAACTTCAAAGTAATCATGTCTGAAAGTCTCACTCAGTTTTCAGATTACTCCTAAATAAATGATTGGCAGAGAAAAACTGAATGTCCATAAACTCGGAAGAGTAGAGCACTTCCTATCCATCAGAATGACAGAAAATTGACTTAAAAGTGAAAGGAAAACACTCTATTACAAGCTATATTTTCTGTGTTGTGAAGGAAAGTGATTACTTGGAGGGCTTCAGCCTTCACGGATGTTTTTTATTTAACATTTTATTCTTTTAGAATTTTGTGCAGATAGAAAAGCAAGAAAAGGTCAGCAGCATGGATAGAGATTTCTTAGTTGATTTCAGATCTGTGAATTGATTCTTCTGTTACATACATAACATTCTGTCCTTTTATACATGGAGATGAAATGTAGCCATGAAAAAGTAATGCAGTTTCCCTTGTAATGGAAATTCAAGGCAGATTTGGAGGATCCTCTTCAGGCAAAACATCTAAAAAACTTTGAGGTAATCCAGGGGAAAAAACAATGATCCTAAACCAGTGGTTCTCAACCTGAGGTCCCCAGATGATTTTAGCCTTCAACTCCCAGAAATCCTAACAGCTGATAAACTGGCTGGGATTTCTGGAACTTGTAGGCCAAAAACATCTGGGGACCCCAGGTTGAGAACCACTGTTAAACGCTTTACTTAACCTCTGGGATGAAGTCCAAAGAAATGAACATTTGCTTCTCCATTTCAAGCTGACAAGGTTCTAGGTTACAATACTCCGTGAAGCCCTAATAAGGAGATATCTTGATGTTTTGGTATTTGGCTAGATGAAGGTGTTTGAAAACAGAAATAGACAACTATGGTCCTGTAGATCTCATGGGACTATCATTTTTCTTCGTTGGTTTGACTATGTTTTCTAAGAGTGAAATGAGTTGCAGTCCAAAAATATATGGGGAGTCACAGTTACACACTACCCCATAATCCCAAAAGACCTATTATATACCTTTACATATACCTAGCTATGTGGGAGAGGTGAGAAAAAAACACATTTTATTGAATTGTGGTGATGGATAACAGGACATCAGAAAGAGTTCCTGATCTGGTCTGATGGACAATGTGAAAATATGAAAATATTTGATATATGGTAGGTAGGTAAAGGTTTTCCCCTGACATGAAGTCCAGTGGTGTCCGACTCTGGGGTGTGGTGCTCATCTCCATTTCTAATCCAAAGAGCCGGCGTTGTCCATAGACAACTCCAAGGTCATGTGGCTGGCATGACTGCATGGAGCGGCGATACTTTCCTGCTGGAGCGGTACCTATTGATCTACTCATATTTGCATGTTTTCGAACTGCTAGGTTGGCAGAAGCTGGGGCTGACAGCGGAAGCTCACTCCGCTCCCTGGATTCGAACCTGTGACCTTTCAGTCAACAAGCTCGGTAGCTCAGTACTTGAACCCACTGCACCACCGGGGGCTCCTTTGATATATGGTATAAATGAACAAAATCTGGCTACAAGTATTTAAAAACTCTAAAATTACAACAGCAAAACGACAGAGAGGAAACAATCAGGGACAGTTAATCACCTCTCAATAAAAGATTCCCCCAGGCACTAACAATCCACGCCAAAAAACTGCCATGCCATCACATGCTAATCAAGGTGGTTAGCTGAAACATTCACACCTAGCTCCAGCAGACAAGGGTTCTTTGTCCTACCCTGGTCATTCCACAGATATATAAACCCATTTTCCTAGTTCCAACAGACCTCACAACCTCTGAGGATGCTTGCCATAGATGCAGGTGAAATGTCCAGGGAGAATGCCTCTAGAACAGTGGTTCTCAACCTGTGGGTCCCCAGGTGTTTTGGCCTACAACTCCGAGGAATCTCAGCTAGTTTATTAGTTGTTAGGATTTCTGGGAGTTGAAGGCCTAAACATCTGGGGACCCACAGGTTGAGAACCACTGCTCTAGAACATGGCCATAGAGCCTGGAAACACCTACAACAATTCAGTGATTCTAGCCATAAAAGCCGTCGACAATACTCTGTTTTTATTTTTTAGATGCAGAAAAAACTGTTTAATAGTATGCCTTAGAATTACACATTTCAAATATTGGAGAGAATGGACTTCAGTGAAAATATCATTCATGATATAAAGACAATATATTCAGTTTTAAAAGCCCAGATTTAGACAAATAGCAATGTAATGACACCAACTGAGATAGAAAAGGGTCTCCTCCTTCCTCATTTAATTTTTATTTTGGTGATGGAGACTTAATACAATTTCTAATCAATTGCTTAGGTTGTCAAGATAAAGTGAGCTTCTTTTTCATATTTGTTGAACTTATAAGGAAGATAAAATATTGGTCTAAAATTTACACGCTATTTAAAAACATAAAGGAAGATTTTGAAGTGTCACTAGGAATGCTTTTTAGGGATTATGGATAAAGAATTGGCTAGCAAATATAGACTATTCCTCTGAAATATGATAACAGCTTTTAAGAATACTTTTTCCTCAAACTGGAGAATGAACCGGAGAACCAACAATGAAAAAATTAACTCTTAAGTTAGTTGATTTAGGCCAAATTGTCAAACAAATCTGGGGTTTAAAGAATAAACAAATTCAACTCAAAAAAAAAGATTGGAAACAGTTTATGGATTTTTTGAACATCAAGAAAGCGAGGATTACTTAGTTGGAATTGTTTTAATTCCATTTTTCCTTTCTATTTTTCCTTTCTAGGTTTTTCTTCCTGAATAATGAAGGGAATTCAGTGTGCTATTGTGTTTAGTCAATTAGTGTTTGTGCTCTACAATTTTGTATTGTGTATTAGTCTTAATTTTGGGTTGTTATAGGTTTTTTCGGGCTATATGGCCATGGTCTAGAGGCATTCTCTCCGGACGTTTCGCCTGCATCTATGGCAAGCATCCTCAGAGGTAGTGAGGTCTGTTGGAACTAGGTAAAAGGGTTTATATATCTGTGGAATGACCAGGGTGAGACAAAGGACTCTTGTCTGCTGGAGCTAGGTGTGAATGTTTCAACTGACCACCTTGATTAGCACACAATGGTCTGACTGTGCCTGGGGCAGCAGTTCCTTGTCTGTGTTTGCGAGTTCTTTGTGGATGGTGTGAATTCTCTCTCGTAAGAGGTTGCGTTCCAGGCGGTCATAGATCCGGTGAGCCTGCGGTGTTTTGAAAGTCCTTTTGGCTGCGAGAAATTGTGGGATGGTATCTGTGTCTCTGCAGCGTAGAAGGAAAGTCAGGGAGCACAGTAGATGTGCTTTCCTGATCCTTAGGTTTTCCAATCTTTGTGTGTCTTGCAACAGTTTCTCCCCGTAGAGATGTTCAATGTATTGTCGAAGGCTTTCATGGCCGGAATCACTGGGTTGTTATAGGTTTTTTCGGGCTATATGGCCATGGTCTAGAGGCATTCTCTCCTCTTAATTTTAGTTACATACAGAGGCGGACCTATGTAATTTTCGACGGTAAGCAAACAGTATTTCGGCGCTCTCCCCCCAACCAATCACTGATATATATTTTCTGTTCGTCATGGGATATTTGGTTCAATGCCATCATTGGTGGAGTTCAGAATGCTCTTTGATTATAGGTGAACTATACATCCCAGTAACTACAACTCGCATATGTCAAAGTCTATTTTCCCCCAAAAGCTCTTCAAGAGCCCCCCTGGGCAAAATCAACTATACTGCAAATGCTTACTTTGCGTAATGGGTTGAGCCGCCCCTGGTTACATATGCATTTTTGTGGGTGTGTATGTATGTATGTATGTATGTATGTGTGTATGTGTGTTATATATGTGCATGTGTTTCTTTTCTTTCTTCTTTCTTTTTGAACATTTGTTACTTATTTGGGAATGATATTCTTTGTTTTAAAATAAAAAATACTCCCCCTCCCCCAAGAAAAGGGTGCCTGTTTCACTGATGTGATGCACATTGGGCGATGTGATGTGCAACGTATTGCACATTAGTCCCATTACCAGTTCAGTTACAAAGTAATGTAATTGCAGCCCTCTATTACGTAGATACAGACATTACAACTGTCCAGTTGTAATTTATAAAGTAATAAGTCCAATTATGAAAACATTACAGATTTTATTCATATTTAAAAATTCTGCAGAAGAGTCTAGTCATTTTACATATAGCACTGTCTGAAGAAATCCAACACCTGGCAGATACCCATGATGCTCAGGGATTTTTCAAAGCCATAAAGGTCATCTATGGACCAAGAAACCATGGCATACAGCCTCTATGCTCATCAGATGGAACCAAATTCCTGAAGGACCAAAAACCAATTGCACTACGTTGGAAAGAACACTACCAAAGCCTCCTGAACTGCAGCTCCAATGTGGCCGAAGAGGTTCTCTCACAAATCTCGCAACAACAAACCAGGGATGAGCTTGCAGCACTGCCTAGTTTGGAAGAAGTCAGCAATGCCATCAGCCAACAAAAAAATAACAAAGCCAGCGGACCTGATGGGATCCCTGCTGAAAAATCTTAAAGCATTGTCAGTTGATTCTTGTCATCCAACTTTATTTTGAATCAAAATCACGCTTCATCTCTTTAAAGGAAAGCAAGTCTATATTCCTAAAGAAAGCTTGAAGTTGAAGTCCAAAATCTGGAACACTTTCAGCTAGATCCATCAGCTCCAAAATCAAATCTGTGGTGTGGAAGATCTGCTGCTGTTACCTGGAGGTGTATTCACTTAGATGTATTCCACCTTGTACCTGAGCTTCAGCACAGATCTGTCATTCTACTAAGAACAAAGCCTTAGAGACTACACATGTTTTAATAATATGTCTGCTGGTCTTCAGAAAGGGAATCATCAAAACAGCTTGAGATTTCCATGTACAGAAGTCAAGAAAAGGAAGAACTAGGGACAGAGCCATGGACTCTGTTGTAAATGTATAAAGGGGCAGCACTGTAATCGTACACAAGTTAATTATTTCAGTTAATAATAATAATAATAATAATAATAACAATAAACCTTTATTTATACCCCGCTAACATCTCCCGAAGTACTCATTGTGGCTTACAAGAGGCCGAGGCCAAATACATCAGCAAAATAACAACATAACAAATACAACAATAAATAAACTCATAAAACAAAGCAATAAACATTTAACAATAGCAATAAACATTAAACAATAACACCACGACACAATTAAAAACTATGGCCGGGCCAGATGATTAAAATTTTGATAAAATTTTGATTAATGATTTAAAAATTTAAAAATGCTGGACATGACCAGGTGAAATGGATGGGTTTGGTGATAGGTGCAGTGTGCAAACAATCTTAAATCTCTAGTAAAGTGCATTGGGACATGATGCTTGGAATTTCCTATTCTGGGAAGGCACACTGGAACAACCATGTCTTCAAGCTCTTCCTAAACACTGCCAATGTTGGGGCTTGTCTGATGTCTTTGGGGAGAGAGTTCCAGAGTTGAGGGGCCACCACCGAGAAGGCCCTGTCCCTCGTCCCCACCAATTGCGCTTGCAACGCAGGTGGGACCGTGAGAGTTCGTGTGGGTTTGTATGCAGAGATGCAGTCATGCAGGTAGGAGGGTCCCAAACCGTTTAGGACTTTGTAGGTAAGAACCTGCACCTTGAATTGGGACCAGAAAATGAACAGCAGCCAATGGAGCTCCTTAAACAGGAGGGTGTAAGGAGCACCAGTTAACAATCTGGCCACCGCCCGTTGGACCAATTGAAATTTCCGGGCCGTTTTCAAGGGCAGCCCTACGTAGAGTGCATTACAGTAGTCCAATCTGGAGGTGACTAAGGCATGGACCACCCTGGCCAGATCCGCCTTCACAAGGTATGGTCACAGTTGACGCACGAGTCTTAATTGTGCTAAGGCCCGCCCGGCCATCGCCAACGCCTGAACTTCAAGCATAAGTGATGAGCCCAGGAGGACACCCAAACTGCGGACCTGTGACTTCAGCGGGAGTGTAACCCCGTCCAGCACTGGTTGCCACCCTATACCCCGATCCGGTTTACGATAGACCAGAAGGACCTCTGTCTTGCCAGGATTAATCTTCAGCTTGTTCATCCTCATCCAGACAGCCACAGCGGCCAGGCACTCGTTGAGCACCCGAGGGGTTTCCTTGGAATTAGGTGGAAAGGAGTAGTAGAGTTGTGTGTCATCTGCATAGAGATGGCACCCAACTCAAAACTCCGGATGACCTCTCCCAGTTAGTTTGCAAGAAGATCAACGTTTGCTCCTGAATGAAACTTGAACTATATTTTGACATTTTAACTCTTTTTATAAAAAGGAAATAAAAATGCCGTTCTACCCAAGGAGTACATTAAGTGGTTTCTAAATAAATATTTTGGCATGGAACCACTTACAAACATGAAACTAAGACCAGTGACCTTGTGGGGTTTATCTGATAATGAAAGCCAAGAGAATACATTCTCATAATAGAAAGGCCATGGTATTTCAGCCCAGAAGTGTAGGAACCAAGATAACAATGATCAGTCTCTCTATTTTGATGCTTAGATTATGAGCACCATGACAGGATATTGATTAGCTGGAACACGGCCAGAAAAGGGTGACCAAAATGGTGAAAGGTTTGGAAGCCAAGCTCTATGAAGAGCAAGTTATGGAGCTAGAGGAGACAAGTTTAAGAGGGGAGATGATAGCCATGTTTTAATACTTGAGATAATGTCATATTGTGCTGTTGCACGCTGGGCCTGTGCATATGACTGTAGACAGGACATAAATTCTGTGTGCCCAACGGGACGCCGGGGCTGCCTCAGATTAAAGGCCCTTGGACCTCCTCAAAACAAAGTTCTGTAGAGGCTTAAAGTAAGTCCAACAAAGTTCTTTATTGATGAAAACAAACAGGTATTTTAAAGCTTTCTTAACAGTCTATCGGCTCTTGCAATCTTGTTCACTGGGAACAGGCACTATCTTCTTAACTGTATACTAACTAATGGGGAAATCCTTAACTTCTAATCTGGGCAGTCTGTACTTGCCTCTGTTGGCATGGAGCCCCTGCACCCGGTACCAACTGCGTCTCTGCGACCCTTACCAAGCAGAGCTTTGTAGACTTCCAGGGGAAAAGAAGGAGTTCAGGTTTAGGTGATGGCTGGCTGAAGTCCCTCAGCAAAAGGAGCTGTAAGGCTGTAAAATCCTCAGCCAAGCTGTGGGGCCTTTTCTCCCCGGCGAAGCTGTAGGCTGTATATCTTCCCGGCCAAGCCGTAGAAGATGAAGCTTTCTACAGGAGCTCTTTGTTTTATGTCCTTTGCGAAAGCCTTCTCTGTGTGGACTGACTCAAAAAGGCTCCTATTCCCTCCAAAACTAAAAAAGGGGGCGGGACCAGGGAACTTAACTATAATTGACAGGTGGCTCGCCCTATGATTGCAGCCAAAAGGAGCCACCTATCTGCAGAGTCCCTGAAACTTGGGACTATAACAAACATTCAATACAAAGCAAACAGAATTGGAGCTCCTGGTACAGCTGTACCAGCACACATATTGAGGAGTGAGTGAGCTTGTTTTGTATTGTTTCAAAGACTAGCCACCTCATTTATTATGGTAAGTGTCCTACAACGCTTCCACTCCAACTGGAGTACTGATGGGCTCAGGTGATCCAAGGAAGCTTCCTATGGAAGCCCCTCCTCCAACTGGAGGGAAAGCATCTTACAATGGTTCCCTCTCTCAACACAGGAAGCTTCCATGGGACCTCTACAGGAGGGTGGCCCTTTCCTCATGTGATGGGGAAAGCATTGCTGAAAGAGAGCTGTTTTCAGGGTGACAGATTAATAATAATAATAATAATAATAATAATAATTTATTTATTTATACCCCGCCACATCTCCCCAAGGGATTTGGAGCGGCTTACATGAGGCCAAGCCCAACAACACATCAATAAGAACAACAAGCAATAAGTAAATAAACAATATATATATATATATATATATATATATATATATATATATATATAAAATGCTCTGTGCATAATGAGTACCTTAAAAACAAAAGAACGAATGAACGAAATCACACCAAATTTGGCAACAAAATGTGCCACAACACAAGGAGTGAACATCACTCAAAAAATTGTGATTTTGTCATTTGGGAGTTGTAGTTGCTGGGATTTATAGTTCACTTACAATTAAAGAGCATTCTGAACTCCATCAACGATGGAACTGAACCACACTTGGCACACAGAACTCCCACGACCAACAGAAAATATTGGAAGGGTTTGGTGGGCATTGAACTCGACTTTGGGAGTTGTAGTTCACCTACATCCAGAGAGAATTGTGGACTCATACAATGATGGATCTGGACCAAACTTGGCACAAGCACTCAATACGCCCAAATATGAACACAGATGGAGTTTGGGGGAAATAGACCTTGACATTTGGGAGTTGCAGTCACTGACAAAGAAATAGCAAGAAATACTGTTTACCCACAAGCATAAAGAAATTACATATATTAGAAACCAACACTTTCTCATTACTTTATTTTCCAGATCAACAGACTGGGCCACAGCAACAGGTGGCAGGGGACAGCTAGTACAATTAATATAACTCACATATAGACAAAACACATAGAGATTTAAAAACCTATGGCTGGGCCAAATGTAGTTGTTAAAACTTTAAAAATAAATGCTGGACATGAACAGAGGTAGGATGTATCTAGTAGGAGGGTTTTAAACGAGAAGTAGGGAGAGCAACCCAACAGGCTTCTCAGGATATTTTGCAGGGGATTGTGTCCTTTATTCAGGGATGGCACACTGGAACAGCCACATTTTCAGGCTCCTCCTAAAGACTGCCAATGTGGGGGCTTGTCTGATATCCTTGGGGAATGAGTTCCAGAGTCGGGGAGCCACCATAGAGAAGGCTCTCTTCCTCATCCCCACCTATTGCGCCTGCGAAGGAGGTGGGAGCAAGAGCAGGGCCTCTCCAGATGATCGAAGGGATTGCGTGGGTTCGTACACAGAAATGCGGTCACGCAGGTAGGCGGGTCCCAAATCATTCAGGGCTTTGTAGGTAAGAACCTGCACCTTGAATTGAGATCGGAAAATGAACGGCAGCCAATGGAGATTTGCCCCATTGCTCCCTCTTTCCTCCTGGACGGATTTTTCATTGTGCACATTATTACCAAAGAAATCCACGAAGCAGTTTGAGGCCCAGATGGTAATGATAAAAACCACAGGGCTTTCTTTCATGCACTTTACTGGGAGTTTCTTGCCTGGCCACTGCCGTTTGAAGGTAGCTTTGAACTACATTAAACAGTCAGTGTATATGGGGCCTGTAAAAGGGAGAGAGTGGAGGGTCCTGCCCAGGAATGGGAAGGAATTATTTCTTTAAAATGCATGTAAGAACCAAAGATGCTGAATCAAAGCTGGTACCTAAACAGCTGTGGGCTAATTGGAAGGAGGGAGTGGGGAGTGGAGAAGGAGAGATAAAAGGGAGAAATTCAGGAGAACAGGAGCCTCCTAGGGATTTGTCTTACTGGTGTGTCTGAATAAAGAAGCTGCCAGGAGTGTTTAAAACAGTCTGTGTGTTGAGTCTTGTTTCCTGTAGCTAGTATCAAACAACAGACAGCTAGCTATCAGTTACGGAATGGATGACCAGGCTTATGCTGTCCCATTAGCTATGGATAAAGAAAAACATGCTCACACGGCCCATGTGTGAAAAGGATGAATGAGAGATTGCTGAATTAGGGACTACTGATCATAAAGACCCAGCACTCCAACTTTTTGAGCCCTGGCTACACTATTTATTTACTTACAGTATTTATATTCCACCCTTCTCACCCCACAGGGGACTCAGGGTGGATTACAATGTACATATACATGGCAAACATTCAATGCCATAGACACACAACAGGCATGTAGCCGGGGGGGTGGGGGGGGGGCTTGGGGGGCTTCAGCCCCCCCCCCCCCCGAAATTCTCATGGTGGTCCGCGAGAAGGCCTTACTGGTATATTATTTAAACTGTTATGTTTATTCATATCATGATCTGATCACCATGCTCAATATATCCCATATGCATGGGGGCTATTGGGGGTAACAATACAAAAGGTTTGCTAGGGTAGACCCTCTTTCACTCAGACTCAGCCCCCCCCCCCCGAATCAAACTCAGCTCCTCCTGAAACAAAATCCTGGCTACGTGCCTGACACACAACATATATAGAAAGAGACACAGAGGCTATTTAACTTTCCAGTTTTCATGAGGGTATTCTGACCACCAGGGAAGCTGTTGCTTCACTGTCCATTTTGAGACACTGATGGAGTACTTCCTAATTCTTTGCTTGCTTGCTTGCTGGAGATTTTATGGCGTTGTAAATTAGTTAAATTAGCCTCCCTGCATAAGTGGTACTGTTGGGAATCAGCCTGTGTTTGCGTTTCAGGATTCTTTGCAACCCGAAAGACAGTTGAATCTGTCAAGTAGGAAAATTAGGTACCACCTTAAAAGTGTGGGGAGGGTAAATTAACTGATTTATGAGGCCATAAAGACTCCAGCAAAGCATTCCAGTGGGGAAGCATGCGGGGAATGCGGAAGTGCTTCATCAGCGTCGCCGATGGATGATGAAAGCGACAGCTCCCCTGGTGGCCAGAAAAAGTTAAATAGCCTCTGTGTATGTCTGTACATGTTTGTATGTCAAAAATTGGCATTGAATGTTTGCCATATATGTGTACACTGTAATCCACCCTGAGTCCCCTGCGGGGTGAGAAGGGTGGAATATAAAAGCTGTAAATAAATAAATAAATAAATAAATAAATGATGTGGGAAATGATGGTGCCGAGGGTGGTGGGAAATGATGAGGGAAATGATGTTGCCGAGGCTGAGGTACAAGATGGAGATGGTATGGTCAATGATTTTCATACAGACAATGACAGAGAGGCTCCAGTGATAAGGGCAGTTTCTCATGAGAATATCCCTGGGCCTAGCAGTGATAATTCACTCCCTCTTTCTGTGAGCTCTCAAGATTTAGGTTTGGAAAACAATCTGACACCTGGGAATTTTAATGAGCAGCCAGAGCAGCCAGATAAGGAGCTGAAGAATAGGCGGCTGGAGATTAGCCAGGATCGGCAACAATCTCAGTATTTACGTCGCTCCGAAAGGCTGCGTCTGATAAAGGGAAAATGTGAAGGGAAACTAAACCAATTTCTGAGTTTTGCTTCAAGGGTAATGGGACTAATGTGCATATGATGGGGTCCAAAGATGGCCCAGAAAAACTTTGTGAGGGATCCCAGCTTTAGAACAATTCTGTTGAAGAGGCAATCCCTAAAGTTTGCTTCAAGGGAAAACCTGTCAGATCAGGCATCTTTGGAAACCAAGTTCTTGTGCCATGGAAGTCTTGTTCAAGGAGTCTGGTTTCTGTGGAGTTTTTAGTCTTTTGGATTGTCTTTGCATCTTGCTTGATTCCTGTTTGGATTAATGCTGTCTTGGATTGCCTGTATTTCTTATGTGGACATTGCTTTGGTTTGCTACTGTTTATCGACTAATACTTTTTGGAACCTTCAGATTTTCTTACAAGCATTTATTTCTTCTGGCTATTTACTAAGCTACAATAAAAGAAGATTTGTTTCTTCATTCTTTGTGTGGTGTGTTTTAAGTCAGAGGGCTTTCTCTGGACCTGGAATGCAACAGGTACCTAAATTTCCTACTTGACAGATACAACTGTCTTTCAGGCCGCAAAGGTCGACAGCAAGCTACACACAATGGTCAGAAGCTCACTCCAATCCAGGCTGGCTTCAAACCCATGACCTTTTGGTTAGTAGTGATCTTAATGCAGCTAACTCCCAGTCAGCTGCACCACAGTCCCAGTGTTAAGTGACAATAAGGAGAAGGAGCATAATTTTAAATTGCAAACAAAGGCTTCTAGTTTTGAAAACTCTCAGTATTGTAAAAAAAATGGTCTCTCAGTATGATGAAAAATAGAGGCACATAAGGAAGAAAGGTTCCAGTCCTCTGCTGCTTTACTAGTTCTCCAGTTGTAAGTAAACAAGCACTATCACTACAATAAATTATGCACCAAAGAATCCTCATTTATAATCTCAAGTGGTATAACCCATTTCCCATCTCAGGAATCTGCCATCTCATTTCCATTTCAAATGTAGTTATAAACTCATCCCTATGGCTTACTTGTCCACTATTACTGATCTCAAATATCATTCCCTGATCCTTCTGCCAGTCTTCAATTGTTCGCTATTGAAACAGAATGTCAAAATTGAGTACATGTTGCCCACCATCCAATAACACAATTCAAAGCTTGGATCTGACCACTATTTGCTAGACCTCCTGCCTGAGATCTTTTGATCTGTACATGGAATGCATGGATTTATATTTTTTAAATATGCAAAAGATGGCTTAACTAATATTGAAAAGAAAATGGCAGCCACAGTATGAGAAAAGTGAAATAGAGCAGTCCTATGGGAAGTCCAGTTCAAGATCCCTACTTGTATTATATCTGCTTTAGACATTATCTAAGGCCGTGATGGTGAACCTATGACATACGTGTTGGCACTGACACACATAGCCATTTTAAATGACCGCATACAGAGAAGTATGGTGTCGCATGCCATGAAGGACGTTTCATTCTTGGCTCCTGCATGGCCAGGTGCAGTAACTGAGAATGAAACATTTGCTGTAGTGTAGTGTAGACACTCTGTGCCAGAGGTCTGTAGGCCAAAACAACAACTCCAGCATAGAACGTCTAGTTCTGGGACTTCTGGTTAGGCCGTTAGGGAATCTTTGACCTCACTTCCGACTGGCGGAGCAGCAGAATGCCGCGGGGGATGCACGCATCTCTGGGGGCCCTGTGATCGACCTTACCAGTAACCACATAACCACAGCAACCATAATCCAATCTACTGTTCTGGGCTGTTGTGGATTTCTGATTGAACATCATTACTGAGATAAGTGAGGGGGAGGCTGGGAGAAGCGAGGGCCCGTGCTATGGGTGCCATTTCCCGCCATTAGAAATAGTGGCAGCCATCTTAATTTACATAAGGAACGCAATCTTGCAGCATAGTGCAGACTCCATTTCACCACTATTACTGTTTTGCATCCTTATTAACCCCCATTTCTGCATATTAACCCTGCCCTTTCTTAAAAGAGGTTTATTAAATACAGTTATATATTACAACTAGCCGTCCCCTGCCACACGTTGCTGTGGCCCAGTCTGATGATTTGGAAAATAAAGTAATGAGAAAATGTTGGTTTCTAATATATGTAATTTCTTTATGCTTGTGGGTAAACAGTATTTCTTGTTGTTTCTTTCTCAGTGTTGATGTGGAGATTGTTTGGTTTGCCTACTCTGGAATATGCAACATATAGTTGTCCTTCTTTAGTGGTTCCTTTCAAATCTATAATACTATATCTGTGCATGTGTGAATCATATATCTATAGCTATGACTGGATGGCTCTTTGTCAGGAGGGCTTAGATGATGTTGTTTTGCCCTCGTGAAGAGAGCTGGATGGCCTTAAGTATTTTCTGTTGGTCATGGGGGTTCTGTGTGGAAAGTTTGCCCCAATTCTGTCATTGGTGGGGTTCAGCATGCTCTTTGATTGTAGGTGAACTATAAATCCCAGTAACTACAACTCCCAAATGTCAAGGTCTATTTTCCCCAAACTCCATCTGTGTTCATATTTGGGCATATGGAATATTCGTGCCAAGTTTGGTCCAGATCCATCATTGTTTGAGTCCACAGTGCTCTCTGGATCTAGGTGAACTACAACTCCCAAACTCAAAGTCAATGCCCACCAAATCCTTCTAGTTTTTTCTGTTGGTCATGGGAACCCTGTGTGCTAAGTTTGGCCCAATTCCATCATTGGTAGAGTTCAGAATGCTCTTTGATTGTAGGTAAACTATAAATCCCAGCAATGACAATTCCCAAATGACAAAATCGATTTTTTTTTTAGTGGAGGACATAAATTGGACTGTTAGGTGTCTTGTGTCCAAATTTGGTGTCAATTCCCACAATGGTTTTTGAGTTCTGATGGTAGCACGAACTAACATTACATTTTTATTTATATAGATTATACATTTTTGTCATTTAAACTATAAATATGGCAAAATTATATGGTTTTTCTCTCTCAAAGTGACACCCCAGCCAAGTTATACTCGGTAATTTGGTGAATTTTGGCACACCAAGCTCAAAAGGCTGCCCATCACTGATCTAAGGTGTACTTAAACAGACTGGTGGCCATGAAAGCTTGATCTGTTGAATCTTGTGTCTGCTGAGATAGAGGCTAGTATGCTTCTGGGTGGCTCCCCTTGTATTCTATGGGACATAACACTGTTTTTTGTGCAGAACGTCTTCTTTTTTCTCCATTGCTGTTTGAGGAAAGAGGTATCCTGTTCTTCAGGATCACTTGATGAGAAATGCTCTAAGTATCTCTTCCTGTCTACGCTTCAGTTATCCACAGGACTATTTACGTACTTCATTTTAACATTTGGATTCGGATTACTTTTCCTCAAGGCTTTATTCATACTGCAAAGAAAGACTTATTTCTGGAAACTGAAAGGGAAAAAGCAGTCAACAGACTGCACATTTTTACAATTACATAGAGATGTGGAGAAGCAAATGAAATACATTAGGATTTCTAGCCTGTGGGCAACAACAGTAGCAAAACAGAACCACAGCAATGTTATTCATCAAATAGCCAAATCTGATACATTGATACAGAACTGATGACATATAATTGGTTGATGAGTATGAAACCCATAATCTATGACTCAATAGCTACCCCCTTCTAAATTGCCATTGATTGGAATGGATTGCCTCTTCAACAGAATTGTTCTAAAGCTGGGATCCCTCACAAAGTTCTTCTGGGCCATCTTTGGACCTCATCGTATGCAAAGAAAGAAGTGGCTTCTTCTTGGTTCTCTGAGCTGCTGGCATGGAGTCTGTCAAACTCCTTGGGATTTCATGATGGCAGTGGGGCTAAAAGGAGTTAGGTGTACACCCAACTCCTCACAGAACACAGCAAGAGGAGCCAAAGAGGAAGTGGGGACAGTTGGGGAAACATCATGGGAAGGGAGACTACGGACCCTGATGGTAGGGAGGAGAGAGTGACAATTCCCTCTGCTGTCCCACACGTCACCCCAGGCCATCTGATTAGGTCCTTAGACAGGTATATAAACTATGGTTGCAATTCCTTACTAATCCCTTGGTTCTGAAATAAGAATAATTTTACAAAATAAATTAAAGTCTTGGATGTTCAAACAGTAGTCTTATTCTCCCCTTTCTGTGCCCTCTTATAAAATTCTCTCTAGAGGTAGAGGGTAGGGCTGGGCAACCACGGAAAAATTTGTTTCTAAACTCGATTCGTTTTTTGGGTTTTTTTGTGTTTCGATATTTAAAAGAATTCTGAATTTTTTCTTTAAAAAAGTTCGATATTTACAAAATTTCGTAAAATTACGAAACAATACGAAACGAATACGAAACGAATACGAATCGATTCGTTAATGGCGGACGCGACCGCGCAATACGCTAAAAAACCTCCATATGGGACAGGGGGAACTTCTGAAGCTTCCCTCTCCTTCTGTTGTTGACTATTGGTGTGATATTTATAATTTGTTTTCACTGATTAAACAAACAACAGCTATAAAACTTGCCCCAGACATGCGGAAATAATAACGAAACAATTTCGAAACGATTTCGAAACGAATATGAAACGAATACGAAGCAATTATGAAACGAATTGAAAAATTCGTTTCGTTTTTTAGATGCTCCTGAATGGTTCGTTATCGCTTCGTAACAAAAAAAAATAACGAATTTTTAACGAATTACGAAATTACGAAACAAAACCGCCCAGCCCTAGTAGAGGGAGCAGTAATTTGGGATACCACATGGGGGAAATTCAAAGGATCATGTGGAAGAGGAAGAGAAAAATTTCCTTCTGTTAATTACCTTCCAAATCCTGCATGATTTGAGTATTGTACTGAAAATGCACTCCATTGCAGATGTAATCGGGATAAATTATGTTCTCTACTATTTGCTTTACTGTGGTTCTTTGTGATGGCTGATGGCTATAATCTGGTTTTAAATCACCTTGACTGGCACTCTGACATGACATTGCATTGCTGTAGATTTTTTTTTTGGGGGGTGGGGGGAGAAGGTGACCCGGGCAATAACCTGATCATTCCAATCAGGAAGTAATTCTGCCTTTAATTTTTAAGATTGCTGACATGGTTAACAATTTTTTTGATTAAGAAATCCCCTTTAGCCTCCTTTACCAGCAAGGATGGGCAGGGTGAATCCATCAAAAATGGACAAGCAGGTGTTTGTGTTACATCCTAAGAGACTGCTGTTAACATGGTGTTAAAGTCAGAATGGATCAGAGTGACTTTGTCTGCAAAAAAACCGAGCAAATGCTTCGCAGTGGTCTGCCTAGTTGTCAGAGATCCTGCCTTGTGATGTGGGATTTAACAGCTTTCTGACCACTCGAAACAGCTCCGCCAGTCAGTTCTTTGCAGATGCAATATTGGCTCCAAAGAAAGATTTCTGTGTGACTTCTATGGCCACGGCACATGTCCTTAAACACGAGCATAGCCGTGTTCAGTTGGGCTCGCTATGCTTTAAATGCCACACGCACTCTAGACCCCTCTTTTTTCACTTCATCACTGCCAGCTCCTCATTGAACCAAAGAACTGGTTTAGCTTGGTTAATTATGAGGGGACATTCTGGAGCGATCATGTCTATTGCTCTCGTCATCTCCCTATTCCAGAGAGACACCAGAGCATCAACAGGATCACCTGCTGAGGAAGTGGGAAACTCCCTAAGAGCCATCATGAATCCATCCAGATCCATAATCCTCCTGGGACGGGCCATTTTAATAGGCCCTCCAGCCTTGCAGAGGTTAGGGGTGCAGTGAGCCTAAACCTGATCAGGTGATGATCGGTCCATGGCAATGGAGCATTGCTCAGCTCCTCCACAGTGCCACCTTCTTCCCATCCCTGGCAGAAAACCAGATCTAATGTGTGCCCTGCACTGTGAGCAGGGCCAGATACCATTTGGGACAGCCCCGTGGTTGCCATGGTGGCCATGAAGTCCTGAGCCACTTCTGACAGGGTGGTCTCAGCATGGATTTTGAAGTCCCCCAGGACAATAAGCCATTGGGACTCCAACACCAGGCTCGAGACCACCCCGGCTAGTTCAGGCAGGGAGACTGTAGAGCAGCACGATGGTTGGTACACTAACAGAACCCCTATCCTGTCCCAGTCACCTACCCTCAGGTAGACACATTCAAAGGTGGTTGACCGCAGGATGGAACACTTCGTCAGGAAGATAGACTCCCTATAGACCATTGAGACCCCATCTCCAAGCCCTCCAGATCTTGGCTGGTGCTGCACAGAGTAACCTGGCAGGCAGAGCTGAGTAAGATTGACCCCTCCCCTCAGCCTCATCCAGCCAGGTCTCCATTATACTTGCCAGGTTCTGGATGATAGTTGTTTTTCTATTTGTAAATACTGGTATTAATTTTTGTAGATCTGTTTCTGGAGTCGGTATAGCACAGTGTTGTACACATGTTGAGAAATGTCAGTACAAATTGGATGCCCACCCTCGCCCCCTTGCATAAATATTTTATGCAAGTAAATTGGAAGATTGGAAGAGCCGCTGTGGCAAAGTGGGACAGGAAAAGGTACATTTGATAGTCCAGCTACACATACATATTTATTGCATTTTCAAACTTGGAGCAAGATTAAAAATAGTAAGAGTAGAGTGGGATAATAGATCCACATATTGATGGTGCCTTGTGGGCAAGAGTACAATGTAATATTTTGATAGCTGTACTAACGAATTATAATATTTTTCCTAGCATTTTTATGATAATAAATGAAAAGCTCAGTTATTTAGATGCTCAGTGCTGGCAGCCTGCCAGGCACATTGGCACCATTTCATTTTTCACTGTGTGTGTGTCCCCACAGCATTGGACTAGTAAACAGTAGGCCTGGGTAACAACGGAAAAATTTGTTTCTAAAATCGATTCGTTTTTTGGGGTTTTTTTGCGTTTCGATATTTAAAAGAATTCCGAAATTTTCCTTTAAAAAGTTCGGTATTTATGAAATTTCGTAAATGGTAAAAAAATTACAAAACAATAACGAAACAATAACGAAACAATAACGAATCGATTCGTTAATGGCGGCCGAGATCGCGCAATACGCTAAAAAAACTTCTGAAGCTTCCCTCTCCCTCTGTTGTTGACTGTTGGTGTGATATTATAATTTTTTTTCACTAATTAAACAAAAAACAACTATAAAACTTGCCCCAGACATGCGGAAATAATAACGAAACGACCTCAAACCAATAACGAAACGAATACATAACAAAATACGAAGCATTTACGAAACGAATTGAAAAATTCGTTTCGTTTTTAAGTTGCTCCAGAATGGTTCGTTATCGCTTCGTTAACAAAAAAATAACGAATTTTTAATGAATTACGAATTAACGAAACGAAACCGCCCAGCCCTAGTAAACAGTATTTCACATACTAGTGGTAGGGAAGAAGATGAAGACTTTTAGGAGGCTGCACTAATTTATAGACTAGATTATTTGTGGTCATACCTGGCCTTTCTATAAGACAAATGGAAATTGATAAGAGTCATAAGTTAAAATTATCGAATTTCTGATATGTTGTTGCCAGAATTTATAACTATGAGTGGCCTACGGACCTTCATTAATATGCATTCTCCTCAACCAGAGTTGTCAGTGTCTGTGATATAGCAAATCACTAGAACTTCTAACATTTATTCTTTCTTTCTCTTTTTTTATGGATAGTTTGCTTAGCTACTCCTTGAAGACTCTGATTTAATAAAATTGATTGGTTGCCTCACCTTCCAGCCAGAGATAACATTTCCCCAAGGTTGTACTTCTGTATGCTTTTCAATATCTTTTTATGGCTAATGATTGCATATAGTATGTTAGCTTATTTCTCCTTCAACTCTTTCCATAAAGGAGGAAGGGAAGAAGCAAGGGGATTGCTGGACGGGCAGATTTTGTGGTTCACCAGTTTGGAGAAAAAATGCCTCTCATAAAGATGCCAAGCGTGTTCACCTCATAGAGATCATTGCAGTGCTGTGGAAGCCGAAATGCCTCGCACAGTCATTAAAATGATAGTAAACATGGTCTACCTAATGATAGCTGTGATGGATTAGATGCACCTATAACAATTTCAGGGGTCAGTCAAATCATCAATCTCACTCTGTGTATACACTCATGAAGGAAAAGTGTTTTTTTCTTATCCGCAGTGTTGTCATTGAGCTGACACAAGACTGAATTGAATGCACATGCCCCTCCCCCCCCCCCCCCCCCAATGTTGAGCTTGTAAGGAAGATAGCAAATATGAGGAGAGTGTAATGGAAGCGCTGCATAAACAAACTGTAGGCAGGATAAAGGATACATATACTGTTTGTGGAAGATTAAATTATCATGTTGGGTTAATATAACACCTGGAAAGCCATGGCTCTGGGTTATTTAGGCCTGGGTAACAACGGAAAAAATTGTTTCTAAAATCGATTTGTTTTTTGGGGTTTTTTGCGTTTCGATACTTAAAAGAATTCCGAAATTTTCCTTAAAAAAAGTTCGATATTTACGAAATTTTATAAATGGTAAAAAAATTACAAAACAATAACGAAACAATAATGAATCGATTCGTTAATGGCGGCCGCGATCGCGCAATACGCTAAAAAAACTTCTGAAGCTTCCCTCTCCCTCTGTTGTTGACTGTTGGTGTGGTATTATAATTTTTTTTCACTAATTAAACAAAAAACAACTATAAAACTTGCCCCAGACATGCGGAAATAATAACGAAACGACCTCAAACCAATAACGAAACGAATACATAACGAAATACGAAGCATTTACGAAACGAATTGAAAAATTCGTTTCGTTTTTAAGTTGCTCCAGAATGGTTCGTTATCGCTTCGTTAACAAAAAAATAACGAATTTTTAATGAATTATGAATTAACGAAACGAAACCGCCCAGCCCTAGTTATTAGCAGTGCTTCAGTGCTGATGACAATAAGTGTGAAGTAATAATAGGCTCCTCTCTTCAGACCTACCTTCCTTCCCATCTTCCTGCCTTCCTATCTTTCTTCCTTCCTTCCTTCCTTCCTTCCTTCCTTCCTTCCTTCCCTCCCTCCCTCCCTCCCTCCCTCCCTCCCTCCCTCCCTCCCACCCTCCTTCCTTCCTTCCTTCCTTCCTTCCTTCCTTCCTTCCTTCCTTCCTTATCATACATTTAACACCTGAAAAGCTGTTGCCGTGGGATATTAGTAGCACTTCAGTGCTGATGGCAATAAGTGTGAAGTAATCATAGGCCTCTTTCTTCAGACCTACCTTCCTTCCTATCTTCCTTCTTTCCCCTCTTCCTTCTTTCCCATCTTTTTTTCTTCCTTCATCTCTCCCTTCCTTTCCTTTCCTTCCGTAGTCTCCCTCCCTCCCTTATCATGTTGGGTGCATTTAACACCTGAAAAGCCATTGCTATGGGATATTAGTAGCACTTTAGTGATGATGGCAATAAGTGTGAAGTAATCATAGGCTTCTCTCTTTAGACCTACCTTCCTTCCTATCTCCCTTCCTTCCTGTCTTCCTTCTTTCCCATCTTCCTTCCTTCATCCCTCCCTTCCTTTCCTTTCCTTCTGTATCCTCCCCTCCCTCCCTCTCTTCAGACCTACCTTCCTTCCTATCTTCCTTCATTTCTGTCTTCCTTCTTTCCCATCTTCCTTCCTTCATCCCTCCCTCCCTTTCCTTCTGTATCCTCCCCTCCCTTCCTCCCTCTCTTCAGACCTACCTTCCTTCCCATCTTCCTTCCTTCCTGTCTTCCTTCTTTCCCGTATTTTTTTCTTCCTTCATCCCTTCCTTCCTTTCCTTTCCTTCTGTATCCTCCCCTCCCTTCCTCCCTTCCTTATTGTGCTGGGTAAATTTAACACCTGGAAAGTCATTGCTATAGGACATTAGCAGCGCTTTAGTGCTGATGGCAATAAGTGTGAAGTAATCATAGGCTTCTCTCTTCAGACCTACCTTCCTTCCTATCTTCCTTCCTCTCTTCCTTTTTTCCCATCTTTTTTTCTTCCTTCATCCCTCCCTTCCTTCTTTACTTATCATGTTGGGCACATTTAACACCTGAAAAGCAATTGCTATGGGATATTAATAGCACTTTAGTGATGATGGCAATAAGTGTGAAGTAATCATAGGCTTCTCTCTTCAGACCTACCTTCCTTCCTATCTTCCTTCCTTCCCATCTTCCTTCTTTCCCATCTTTTTTCTTCCTTCATCCCTCCCTTCGTTTCCTTTCCTTCCATATCCTCCCCTCCCTCCCTCCCTTCCTTCCTTCCCTCTCTTCAGACCTACCTTCTTTCCCATCTTCCTTCTTTCCCATCCTTTTCCCCTCCTTCCTTTTTTTCCTTCCTTCCCCCTCCCTTTCCTTTCTTTCCCCATCCTTTTCCTTCCTTCCTTCCTTCCTTCCTTCCTTCCTTCCTTCCGTCCTTCCTTCTAGAAGGCTAATCTAAGATGTCTATCTGTCTGTCTTTAGTTTTCTTCTGTTTCAAGCATTACTTTCTTCTTGATTCAAATCTTGGAAATTAGCTTCAAATGCAGCTAGAGCATGCACTCTTTAAGTCCTCGACTTGAAGACAGAGGATGTAAAGTAAAATATAAATGAAAGAATGAAAATCAAATAAATAAAACACATTCCAATTTTGCCCTTACTGCAGTCGGAGGAACTACATTGGTGCCGTTTTCATTTGTGAATGAATGCAAAGCGTTTGTTGCAGGCTTCCTTTTCTAAGTTAGATTTTCTCTAAACTATCCCACAAGACTTTTTGCTGCTTAAAGCAGAGCAGCAGATTGTAGCCTATAACTTAAGCATATAAACACCACATGTCCCAAAGCCAATGAATGAACATGAGTCTTGGGGTGACTGATCAAATTGTCCTCTGAGTGATGGTCATGGTTAAGTTCTGTCTGGCTGAATTATACCCCCCACCCACCGACCCAAGAGGACCTCAGTGTTCGGGGCAGATTGTGTGGAAGAAGGTGATCCTGTAGGTAATCTGGATCCAAACCATGTAGGACTTTAAAGGTCAAAGCCAACACTTTGTACTTTGACCAAAAACTAATTGGCAACTAGTGGAGTGATTGTAGTATGGGTGTTATATGTTCACTCCTGGATGTTCCTATAACTAGTTTGATTCCCATGTCATGAATCAACTTAAATTTCCAAACTTGGTACAGAGGTAGCCCAATCTAAAGTGCATTACAGAAATCCAACCTTGAAGTTATCAGTGCATGCACTACCATCTTTAGGTACTCCAATTCTAAGAAGGCGTGCAGACAGGCATGTAGCCGGGGGGGGGGGGGGGGCTTGAGGGGCTTCAGCCCTTTCCCCGAAATTCTCATGGTGGTTCGCGAAAAGGCCTTACTGGTGCATTATTTAAACTGTTACGTTTATTCATATCATGATCTGATCACCATATTCAATATATCCCATATGCATGGGGGTATTGGGGTAATGATTCAAAAGGTTTGCTGGGCTAGACCCTCTTTCACTCAGACTCAGCCCCCTCCAAAACTCAGCCCCCCCGAACCCCCCCCTGAAATTTTTTAGCCAGCCCCTCTGAAACAAAATCCTGGCTACGGGCCTGGGTGCAGCTGCCGTACCAGCCAAAGCCAGTAATAAGCATTCCTGACCAATACATCAACTTGTGCTGACATTTGGGGAAAGGGATCCAGGAGTACTCCCAATAGTCTTTCAGGGGGAGTGTAACCCTATCCAGAACTTGTTGACATGCCTCCCTCCCTAGATTTGGACCCTCTATTGTGTCTGGATTCAATTTCAATTTGCTTTTCCTCATCCAGCCCATTATCTCCTCCAGGCATTCATTCAGAATCCTTAGCTGATACTGTTTCTGAAGACATGGAGAAATATATTTGGATGTCATCATCATACTCATAACACATCACCCTATGCCTACGAATATTTCTCCCTACAGTTTCATGTAAAAGTTAAAAAGTATCATGGATAGAATGGTATCCTATGGAATGTCACATAACAGCTCATTTTTGAGGAGTAGGTATCCCAAAGCATCTGGAACCTGCCTAAGAGGTATGACTGGAACCACTTCAACCTCCGATCCCTACCCTATCCCTCCACTCCTGCATTACAGAAGGATGCCATGTTTAATGGTATCACAAACTACTGAGAACATGGTTGAACAACATCTTTACTTCTGCAGAAATAAAGAAATGGGAAGGGATATGTTTGTTCCCTTTCCCAGTTGACCCCTTTCCCAATCCACTAACCAGACAGCAGTCAAAGGCAGAACAGAGCAGCCACAGACAGCAGCATTGGCTCTCATGAACTTGATGCTACTGTTCCTTTTAAATCTTTAATCAGATGTCAGGTGTTCTTTGAAGCAAAGCTTCAGATGTTTGATGCCTCCATTCCTCAGAGGACCTGGGTAGATCTCTGTGGTTCCAGAAGACCCGTTGGGAATGAATGAATATGGTGGTCAGACCAAGCCTGAAGATTTGCTTCAGAGAGCACCAGCCACCCATTTAAAAACATACTTTAAATTCACCACCATTCTCCCTCTCCCTTTCATACATGGACACACACAAAGTAGAGCTGCAATAGGCAGGCCATGCCTCATGGTTTAGCCTTTAGTTAGTTATTCCGATATGATAACTGGGGTGTGTGTGCGTTTTCCTCTAATTTTCTCAACTGACAATTCAGATGTAAATGCAGGGAAGCCCTGGTGTTTATAGATGTCATCTGATTAATCCACAAATTTAAATATCATCCTTAAGCAGAGTTAACACACCATCTATGGAAGAGTCAGACCATCCCCCGTAAGGAAAATGGGGGACCTCACTACTATTATCATATCTGGACTGACCTTCAGTTCACCCATTTATCCTTTGGCATATCAGCACAGATTTATGTGCTCATTGTAAAACCATTTCAGAAATCAATTGAGTTTATGTGAAGTAGGATCATCTCTGGTTGTACTGGTCCATTTAGTTTTCCATCATGAGGAGACAGCAAAGCCTGGAGAAGACAATTATGCTGGGGAAAGTGGAAGATAAAAGGAAGAGGGGCCAACCAAGGGCAAGATGGATTGATGGCATCCTTGAAGTGACTGGACTGACCGTGAAGGAGCTGGGGGTGGTGACGGCCAACAGGGAGCTCTGGAGTGGGCTGGTCCATGAGGTCACAAAGAGTCGGAGACGACTGAACGAATGAACAACAAAGGATCATCTCACGCTGAAACCAATTTACACTTTCCAAACCTCTGATTAGAGTTAATTTTCTTGACCATGTAATACCATGGTTCTCAACCTTCTTAATGCCACGACCCCTTAATACAGTTCCTCGTGTTGTGGTGACCCCCAATCATAAAATTATTTTCATGACAACTTCACAACTGTAATTTTGCTACTGTTATGAAGCATAATGTAAATATCTGATATGCAGGATGTATTTTCATTCACTGGACCAAATTTGGCACAAATATCCAATACGCCCAAATTTGAATACTGGTGGGATGGGGGTGGGGGGTGGGGAAAGGGATTGATTTTGTCATTTGGAAGTTGTAGTTGCTGGGATTTATAGTTCACCTACGATCAAAGAGCATTCTGAACTCTACCAACAATGAAATTGAACCAAACTTGGGACACAGAACTCCCATGACCAACAGAAAATGCTGGAAGGGTTTGGTGAGCATTGACCTTGAGTTTTAGAGTTGTAGTTCACCCACATCCCAAGAGGACTCAAAGCAATGATGGATCAAACCAATGATGGGTTGGGACCAAACTTGGCATGGAAATCAATATGCCCAAATGTAAACTCTGGTGGAGTTTGGGGAAAATAGACTTGACATTTGGGAGTTGTAGTTGCTGGGATTTATAGTTCACCTACAATCAAAGAGCCTTCTGAACTCCACCAATGATAGCATTGGGCCAAACGTCCCATACAGAACCCACATGAGCAACAGAAAATGGCCTTTGGCGACCCCTCTGACACCCCCTCGTGACCCCTTCAGGGGTCCCGACCCCCAGGTTGAGAAACACTGATGTAATACATGCTTTTGTGCAGAATAATCTTCACTCCAAGACTACTCATTCCTACACATTGGTCATCATCTGCAGCACTGAACTTCTTGTGTAGAAAAAGTAATGACTAAGATCATGCATTGTGAGATGTATGTATATCACATAGTAACCTTCCCCTATTCTGGCTTGCAGAACCTACATTGCAAGCAGCACAGCCTTCCAGAACGGTTATTTCTGGGTTGTCGGAGAGTGAGAGGAGAAGTAGGGATGTATCCAATTATTTTCCTATGGCTGGATGCACCGTGACAGTTTCCTGCAGAACATTCTGGGTGGGGTTGGAGGGAGGGTCCTCTGATAAAACATCTGTAGTGTGTTGTTGTAGGTTTCACCTGCATCTATGGCAAGCATCCTCAGAGGTAGTGAGGTCTGTTGGAACTAGGAAAAACAGACCTCACTACCTCTGAGGATGCTTGCCATAGATGCAGGCGAAATGTCAGGAGAAATGCCTCTGGAACATGGCCATATAGCCCGAAAAAAACCTACAACAACCCAGTAATTCTGGCCATGAAAGCCTTCGACATCTGTAGTGTGTGTGTGTGTGGGAGGGGGAGGGTTCCATTGTGTGCAATGCAGATTTTGGTCCTTGTATGGTTGGAACAGAATTGTGACCTTTCCAGTAACCACAACCATGTCTTGCAATGGCATAAATCTGAGGTGCAATGAGTAAATCTGAACTATTGAATCATTGCAATTGACCAACAAGATGCTAGCCTGTATTTTGACAAAGAAAAATAATTATATTTGGTAGCGATATGGACTTGTACCCCACATCCCAACATTGATGACACATCTGCATTTCATGGGTGTTGGCCAGTTAGTGCAGCTAGAATGCTCATTTTCTTGAAACAAAAGATGGTTAGACTTCAGGATTTACTGGAGCAAAAGAAAAGCATCAAAACATAAATAAACCCAATTGATTTAATGTCTCCTATTATTTATTTCTATGCTTGGCTGAACATACAATTGTCAGTTGTTAAAACAAATTGAGATGGGAGATTCATGCCCATGTACTGCTAGTTCCTCGTTGTACAACTTACTGTTAGAAAACCAGACAGGAATATAGATTTCAGGATGATCAGGAAATCAAATTATGGTAGATATATACTTCTTTTTGAACTATTTGCCTCCAGTAATAATTTTCCAGTCTTAAAATATGGGAGACAACTTCAAAGAACATGTTGATGCTCTCACCCGCACTTTCAGACAACATTTCTCAGGCTTGGATTCTTTCAATAAGTGATCGATATTTTGAAATTTTTGCAGCAAAATTTGGGAATGAGGTTGTGCTGGTATGGCTGTATCAGGAGCTCCAAGTTTATTTTCTTTCTGTTATCTGTTTGCAGTCATAGGGCAGGCCTCCTGTCCATCATAACTAAGCTTTGGTTCCGCCCCTTGTTCAGGGTTCTGGGAGGGAAAGGAGCCATTTTTGGGGCAGTTTGACATAAGGAAGCTAAACTATAGGACGTAGACCAGCTCGTCCCGTAGAAAAGCTTCTTTTCTCAAGAACATCCGGGGAAACAGAAACAGAAATTTCAGGGAAAAGGTCCCAATGCTCTGGCTGAGAGCTCACAGCCTCTCAGCCTCACAGCAATCAGAGGGAAAACAACCCTGAGGTTTTCAAAGAATTCTCTGAGGGAGGACAGCACTACAAATCCACGGACTCCATCTGAAATATCTACAAGCCTCGGCTGGTAGGTCTACTCGATACCCAGACACATTTGGAATCGGTAGTAGGACCCACACCGATGAATAAATAGCCTGGGAGAGGTTAAATACGGTTTTTTCCTACAGAGAAAGTATAGTTAATTAAAGTCAGGTACCAGTCCATTGAGGACTAGACTAAGAAAGCCTTGAAGTGTTGTTTGCACCATTGAAGATTTGTTGTTTGTTCCATAATAAAGACTTTGTATCATTAAAGACTCTAAAGACCATCACTTCAGAAAAATCCCTGAGAACCTCTGTTTGAGGCACCCTAGCTTCCCGCTGGGCTTAAAGTATACGTCCTATAGAAAAGACAGCTGTTACAGGCCCAGCGCATGACAGAACAGAGGTTATTAAGCTATGAATACATTAATTGATGAGAAATTTAAATACAAGTTCAATATTCCTTATTTTAAATTCTGAAAAAACTTCTGAAATACCAAATTGTTCACAACTTTGCTTTCTGATTATTCAATATACAGAAACTTTGTTTAATGCACAAATGTATTAAAATTATTGTACAAGATTACTGCCAATGTATGTGTAGGAAATGTTTACAAAACATAAATGATTTTCATGATTAGGCAAGATTTCGCATTGTGTAAATTATACAACTACATGTATTTGAAAATCTGAAAAAAAAATCAAAATTCAAATCACTCCTGGTTCCAAGCACTTTGGGTAAGGGATGCTATAACGGAAATCACACAAACGGGGGAAGATCTCAAAATACTACAAATCTCACAACTACCAATCTGGTGGGATATGTTTCTAGACACGGAGCGTTTAAGTGATTGTTGAGGTAATGTGTATACTCTGGTAGAGTTGCTGCCACCACCCAAAGAAATTTGGGAAATACTAAAGCTGTTGTCCCTGAGGTAAATCCCTTCCTACCCACCAGCTCTCTCTTTGGCTCCCTGAAATGGCTGAGTTGTAAAGATGTTAAAAACCACTGAAATCATTCTTATAGAATGAATCACTGCTTAGGCTGCTTAAATGTTGAACTAGAGAAATGTTTATTAATATATTTGAACAAACAACTAATTTATTCAATGAGGTATTATTATTATTATTATTATTATTATTAACTTTATTTGTACCCCGCTAGCATCTCCCGCAGGACTCGATGCGGCTTACACGGGCCGAAGCCACAAAACACAATACAATAGAAAACATAACACAACAATAAACAAGCAAATCAAACAATTAAGCAAAATAACCACAATGACAATACATCAAGACACTATTAAAACTGGTTCGGCCAGCGCAATGGGGTACAGGGTTAAAAGTGCTGAGATAGCAGGAGGAACGTGGGATTAAGTGCGGTGTGCAGCAACATTAGTTGTGCTAAAGTGCATCTAGGACTTGGGATGGGGATTCCTAATCTGCGAAGGCACATCGGAACAGCCAAGTTTTTAGGTTCCTTCTGAAAACTGCCAGAGTAGGGGCCTGACGAAGCTCTTTTGGAAGGGCATTCCAAAGTCGGGGGGCCGCCACAGAGAAGGCCCTGTCTCGCGTCCCCACCAAGCGCGCTTGCGACGTAGGTGGGATCACGAGCAGGGCCTCCCCAGATGACCGGAGTGAGCGTGTGGGTTCGTAGATGGAAATGCGGTCACGCAGGTAGGGTGGTCCCAAACCGTTCAGGGCTTTGTAGGTGAGCACCTGCACCTTGAATTGGGCTCGGAAAATAAATGGCAGCCAGTGGAGCTCCTTGAACAAGAGGGTTGACCTCTCTTGATAATGAGCTCCAGTTAGCATCCTGGCTGCTGCCCGCTGGACCAATTGTAGTTTCCGAGCCGTCTTCAAGGGCAGCCCCACGTAGAGCGCATTGCAGTAGTCCATTCTAGAGGTGACCAAGGCGTGGACCACCCCGGCCAGATCTGCCTTCACGAGGTACGGTCGCAGCTGGCGCACAAGTCTCAGTTGTGCAAAGGCCCTCCCGGATACCGCCGACACCTGAGCCTCAAGTGTAAGCGAAGAATCCAGGAGGACACCCAAACTGCGGACTTGTGGCTTCAGGGGGAGTGTAACCCCGTCCAACACAGGTTGCCACCCTATACCCCGATCCGGTTTACGATCGACCAGGAGGACCTCTGTCTTGTCGGGATTGATCTTCAGCTTGTTCTTCCTCATCCAGATCGACACAGCGGCCAGGCACTCGTCCAGCACCCGAGAAGCCTCCTTGGAATTAGGTGGAAAGGAGTAGTAGAGTTGTGTGTCATCCGCATAGAGATGGCACCCAACTCCAAAACTCCGGATGACCTCTCCCAGCGGTTTCATGTAGATGTTGAAGAGCATGGGCGACAAGATAGATCCTTGCGGGACCCCACAGGTCAAAGGCCAGGGGTCCGAGCAGGCGTCTCCCAGCTTCACCATCTGGGTGCGTCCCCCCAGGAAGGACCGGAGCCACGACAGAACCGTGCCCCCAAGGCCCATCCCGGAGAGACGACCCAGAAGGATACCATGATCGATGGTATCGAAAGCCGCTGAGATGTCCAGGAGAACCAACAGGGTCACACTCCCCCTGTCCAGCTCTCTGCGGAGGTCATCCACCAAGGCGACCAAGGCTGTCTCGGTGCCATGGCCAGGCCTGAAACCAGACTGTGCCTGATCTAGGTAGTTGGTATCGTCTAGGAAGCCCTGGAGCTGCGAGGCGACCACCCGCTCCAGCACCTTGCCCAGAAAGGGGAGGTTGGAGATCGGTCTGTAGTTACTCAGCACCGTGGAGTCAAGGGAAGCTTTTTTGAGGAGTGGACGAACCACTGCCTGTTTCAAACCAGATGGAAAAATCCCTTGCTCCAACGATGCATTGATAATCAATACAAACCAGTCAACCAACCCCTCCCTGGCTGATTTAATGAGCCAAGATGGGCATGGGTCTAGAGATGAGGTGGTCGCTCTCACAGCCCCAAGAATCTCCTCCACGATTTCAGGAAGAACATGCCTAAAAGAATCCCACAAAATTGGACAAGCAGGTACCTCCGTCACCTCTTCAGGCACTGCGATGGAATTGGAGTTGAGCTCGAGGCGTATCTGGGCGACTTTATCTGCAAAATGGTGTGCGAAATCGCGACACCGAGCTGCGGGGTCGTCAGGGACATCCTCCACCGCAGGTGGGTGGAGGAGTTCTCCCACGACCCGAAACAGCTCCGATGATCTATTTGCTGCAGATGCTATACGAGCGGTCGTGAATGACTTCCTGGCCGCCCGTATGGCCACGGAGTATGCCTTAAGAGAGGCTCTAGCCCGTGTTCGATCAGATACATCTCGAGATTTCCTCCATTTGCGCTCTAGCCCCCTTCTCGTGTGCTTCATCACAGCCAGCTCCTCGGTGAACCAAGGAGATGGCCTGTCACGACGCAACGAGATGGGGCGTTCGGGTGCGATCATATCTAACGCCCTGGCCATCTCCCCGTTATAGAGAGTTACCAAGGCGTCGATAGAATCGCCAGGCTCCAAGGCAGGAAGAACCCTAAGATTCCTCAGGAATCCATCCGGATCCATCAGTCTCCTAGGGCGGACCATCTTAATTTGTCCTCCACCCCTGCGGAGGTTTAGGGTCGCAGTAAGTCTAAATGTGATCAGATGATGGTCAGACCATGACACTGGAAGGATGTTTTGATCTTCCACTCTGATCAATTCGTTGTCCGCCACAAAGACAAGGTCGAGAGTGTGCCCAGCTTGATGCGTGGGGCCGGATATTATCTGTGACAGTCCTATGGCCGTCATGGTGGCCATAAAGTCCTGAGCTGCGCCAGATAAAGTGGTCTCGGCGTGGATGTTAAAGTCTCCCAGCACCACCAGGCGCTGGGAGACCAAGGCCGAATTAGAGACCACCTCCGCTAGCTCCGACAGGGAAACTACTGGGTCGCGGGGTGGGCGGTACACCAGCAGGAACCCCACACTGTCACGGCTCCCCACTTTCAAGTGGACACACTCAAACCCAGAAGCCTGTGGGACAGCGCATCTGATCACGGCGATGGATTGCCGAAAGACTACTGCGACCCCTCCTCCCCGCCCCCCTTGTCTGGCCTGCTGATGCACTCCAAAACCTGGTGGGCACAGCTGAGAGAGGTTTACTCCCCCCAGCTCGTCCAACCAGGTCTCGGTGATGCATGCCAGATCCGCCCTCTCATCCAGGATCAAGTCCTGGATGGCCGCGGTCTTACCATTAACGGATCTGGCATTAATCAGCAGGACCTTAAGACCGAGGGGACTGCCAAGGAGCCTACCACTACCTACCTTCTCCAGGGTCGCAAGGACTCTGTTGCGCTTCTCCCTGGGGTATCGGTGACCCGCAAATCTCCTCCCCCACACGACTTGGATGGCACCCCCTTCCTCCGGAACCCTCCCCCCCCCTGCATGGCCGGGATCTGTAACTAGTCAGCTCTCAGAAGAAGGAGTCGGGCTGGGGAATAATCTCCCTTGGGCGTTGGGAAGGGATGTTTCTGATGATGAGGTAGATAATGAAACATCAAGGGAGCTGAGTGGACTGAATAAGGGAAGGGTTCTCGAGCGAAGGAGTGTGGCTGGTTGAGTGGGGGCGACCGGGACGGATGGAGTCTCAAAATTATATGAACCAGGAGGGGGGGCCCTAACCGGTGAGCTAGTTGTGGATGCACGGGGACCTGATGGGGAATGGCAAGAAGGAACCCCGGAGGCAAATAAGGGGCGTATCTGAGGGTCCACAACTACCCTCCTAATGGTAATGCCCCATTTCTTTAAATCATAGCGCTTTGCCATAAGCTCTCCAAGCCATGAGTTGTCTTCTGGTGTTATTTGAAGACGGGAGGAACGGTCAGATGATTGGTAGTCCCTCCATAACCACACTATGGCTTCTAGTCTTATTTCCTGTGGTCTTTTACCCAGGATTTGGGCCAAGGAGTTACAAACTGCCCTCTTAGAGGTCCATCTGCCTCTGTTTATCATTTGGTCAGCAATGTCCACCGCAAACATGTCAGTTTGTAGATGTTGATCCTGAATGCAGGCTGCGGTTGGCTGAACCAAAAGGTCTGTTGTTGTATTGTTGATCGTCCTCTGAGCGGCCATCACAGACCGCTGCCACTCCACGATGTTCTCAGTCCTATGACTGCCCAAAGATTCTCCCCTTCCCTCAGTCAACTCATCATTCATTCCACGTTCAGCCCCAAGAACCCCAAGATCCGATGTGCCTTTCTCCCCATTTTGGCATAAGTCCTTAGTTAGATCTGCACACAAAGAGTTCTCAGTCTTTAGGGGAAAGGATTGCACAGGAATTCCTGAGAAAGAGGCAAAACCTCTAAGGAGGTGGTCCATTTTCTCGTTTAAAAACCTGAGTTGTAATAACACATGGTTAAACGATTCCCTCAGGAGGTCGTAAAAGTGCAAAAGATTATTCTTCGCATGAAGTTCTGCTTCAGCCATTCCTATGTCTAGAAGTAACTCTCACCACGCTCAGATCCACTTCACTCACATTTACTTCCAACACAATCAGCCCCTCCCAGGCACTCCAAGAATCCACACACTCCTCTCTCTCCCACAATTCACTCCACCAGCCACACTAACCCACACGCTCACACGCTAAAACTAATCACGCCCAGTAATCATGCACACTTCCTATGACACACTTCCTATGACACACTCTCCTCCTTCTCCCACATTCACTCGAGCCAATTAAACTAAACCAACACACACACTCTCTCTAGACTAAACATACCAGCAATCATCCACACCTTCCTATGAGTCACTTTATCACCACACTAGACTAAACACACCAGCTACCATCCACACCTTCCTATGTAGTCACTTCTATATCACAGACAGTCTCATGCGCTCTCCTGGGCCTCTTCCCTAACCCACCCCGGCAATCCTATCCTCTACTATCAAACCTAAAATCTCTATGACCTCCTTACATACACTCAGCAATTAAGACAAACAACATATAACATACAGCCAACTATCCTCTATCTAAGAACTAAAAATAACAACTAGCCAAAAAGGTAAAGTAAGAAAAATAGAGAAAAATAAAATAGACAAACAACAATAAAAAGAGTCAGATGGCGATAACAGTTCCTTCCCGGTGCAAAACACTCGAGCACTTGAGCAGCAGCTTCCTGGAGCTCTTCGGCCTCACCCCTCCCGGATGATAAGGGAGGGGGCGATGGCAGCGGTACACTAGCTTAAATGGTTACAGAGCACAATAATCTTAGTGGTTACTTAAATAGGTTTCCTTTACTTAAACGTGAGCAAGATCCCTCACTCTACCCTGATCTAGTAGCAGTGAGTCCCTCAGACAAGCTAAACCCAGTGGTCCCCAGAGTAAATAGCTTCCCTCTTAACAGAGTTCTCAAACAGCTAAACTACTCTGACCCCCAGAAAGTAAAACACTTGTGTCCTCAATCCAACACAAGCCCACAGGTGTCTACTTTGACTTTTCTGACCAAATAGATGTAGAATCACCTGCCCCAAAATACTCTCTGACAGGAAAATTCTGTGCTCACCGAAAATCTGCCACCCTCTCCCTTCAAAGTCAAATTCCTTTTCCCCCTCTGTGACAAGTTGCCAGCTTATTCCTCTCTCCGCTAAACTCCTCCCATTCTGCCTTAGCCAATCCAGGGATAGCTCCAACTCCTCCCACTATTCTATTCTAACCCTCCTAAGATGTCTGCCTCTCTGG
This sequence comes from Anolis sagrei, assembly GCF_037176765.1. Taxonomy (NCBI): domain Eukaryota; kingdom Metazoa; phylum Chordata; class Lepidosauria; order Squamata; family Anolidae; genus Anolis; species Anolis sagrei. The sequence continues at coordinate 94,271,417 of NC_090025.1, forward strand.
ATTACCTTCTCAAAATGGAGGCCAGCTTACTGACATCTTAGGCTCCTACTGCGGCCTACGAGGTAAGGATCATCACAGATGCTCAACATGTATCTAAATCTTTTCACCCCCCCCCTCAAAACTGCTTTTTGTTTTTTTTCATCAGGGTTGGGAGTTACAATGTATAGATCATAAGAATTAAAAAATTACTTATTTTTGGTTCATTACTAGTGTATGATAATTTTCATAATTACAAAATAAAAAGCTTTTAAAGCAAAATTTAATAAGGGCAGCTTGGATGGAGATGGTCTTCTTTGAATAGAGATGGTCCTCTTGTGTTCTATATTGGACATGACTCATTGGTATATCCTTTATTTAAATTTAAATAGAAATTTAACATAACAGATAATTTCCTTTTTTAATGTAAATGTAATTGCATTCGATTTAAAAAACCTTATTAATGATGAAGCAAATAAATCAAACACTTTCTATTAACTGTTTTTGATCTCTTGTGAATCACAATGACCTCCCATTAAGGTGGTACTTGGTCTTTAACACAAAGGAGACAGAAAGCCACCAGCCCAATACTGCAATCCAATATAATGAATGTAAAGAATTATTCCTTCTGAAGCTGCCTCCAGCATTTAATATGGCAATATTAAGAAACGTATGCTCATAAAATCCTTTGAGATAAAGTTATGTAAAATTTTTATATTTGCTTTTCATATAGAGCCTGTGACATATGTTTTTATCATAGTCGCTTAGGAAAGAAAAGCTTTTGTAGGATATACATCTGCTATTTTCATTGCATGCTCTGATAACCAGAGTTGCTTCTCTTGTTGCTCTTTTTTTTCTTGGAAAGGGAGGAACTCTCATTAAAAACTGCAGAAAGTGAAGTTCTGTATCCAGTCATGAATTATGGTGGCATATGCTGGATTTTTTGTAATTCACTATGGACTGTGCAAAATTCAAAACCCACCAACCAGGAAAGGGCTGGGCTGAAAGAAGGTGGAGATGAACCATGCCCTCTGATACAAGTTATTTGCTGGACTGGAGAACACAACCTAATACATGGACTTCAACAGATGGTCAACACCGAAATCAGATTGCCTACATCCTTTGCAACCAAAGGTAGAAGACATCCATCCAGTCAGTAAAAACAAGACCTGGGGCTGACTGTAGTTCAGATCATGATCTTCTTATTGCACAATTTGGAATCAGACTAAAGGGATTAGGGAAAACTCACAGACCAGTTAGATATGATATCACAAAAATTCCTAGTGAATATACAGTGGAGGTGAAGAATAGATTTAAGGAACTAGATTTAATAAACAGGGTACCAGATGAACTATAGACAGAAGTCTGCAGCATTGTTCAGGAGGTGGTAACAAAATATGTCCCAAAGAAAAAGAAAACCAAGAAGGCAAGATGGTTGTCTGTTGAGACACTGGAAGTAGCCCAAGAAAGAAGGAAATCAAATCTGATGGGCGGGAGATATGCCCAATTAAATGAACAATTCTAGAGGTTAGCCAGAAGAGATAAGGAACTATTTTTAGACAAGCAATGCATGGAAGTGGAAGAAGACAACCGAATAGGAAGGACAAGACACCTCTTCCAGAAAATTAGAAACATTGGAGGTAAATTTCAGGTGAAAATGGGCATGATAAAAAACAAAGATGGCAGGGACCTAACAGAAGCTGAAAAGATCAAGAGAAGATGGTAAGACTATATAGAAGATCTGTATAGGAAGGATAATAATATCAAGGATAGCTTTGATGATGTGGTGAGTGAATTAGAACCAGACATCCTGAGGAGTGAGATTGAATGGGCAACAGGAGACAATGGGAATCCCAGCTGAACTGTTTAAAATCTTGAAAGATGATTCTGTCAAGGTGATGCATGCCATATGCCAGCAAATATGGAAAACACAAGAATGGCCATCAGACTGGAAAAAAAATCTACTTATATCCCCATACTATAAAAGTGAAATGCTAAAGAATGCTCAAACTTTCATACAGTGGCACTTGTTTCACATGCCAGTAAGGTAATGCTCAAGATCCTGCAAGGAAGACTCCAGCAATACATGGAGCAAGAGTTGCCAGATGTACAAGCTGGGTTGAGAAAAGGCAGAGGAACGAGAGACCAAAATGCCAATATCCGCTGGATAATTAAGAAAGACAGGGAGTTTCAGAAAAACATCTATTTCTGTTTTATTGACTATTCTAAAGCCTTTGACTGTGTGGATCATAATAAATTGTGGCAAGTTCTTAGTCATAGATCAAACCAGAAAGAGCCTGCTTTTTTTAAAAAAACTCCTCTCTAGAAAGTCTAGAGGAAACAAGATAACATGCTGTGGTCAACCAGAGTATATCTCATGTAGGGCTTTACACCTGGACTGAAAAATGTGGACTGTGTGCTTTTCAGGACACTGTTAGTGCTGAAGCACTTTTTAAAAACACACATAGTATCTAGCCACAGATACTATGCTTCTTGGATTCAGTTCCAGCCCACAATCAACAGATACTATGGTCACTGTTTCAGCCTAAAATTAGTTCCTGGGATGTTTGTGTAGGTGCCCAACAGTTAAACTGATTTTCTGTAATCCATTAT